>NW_024423319.1:29517446-29550738 GCF_017311325.1 Ursus maritimus
GGGATCACGCCCTGAGCCGAAGGCAGACGCTTAACCGCTGTGCCACCCAGGCGCCCCTGAAATTAAAGTACTTTAAAATTGAGGAATGGAACAAGAGCAATAAAAAGTAGGATGTGGAAATCATAATTTGTTTTACTTTTATTTATTTTTTTTTAAAAGATTTTATTTATTTATTTGACAGAGATAGAGACAGCCAGCGAGAGAGGGAACACAAGCAGGGGGAGTGGGAGAGGAAGAAGCAGGCTCATAGCGGAGGAGCCTGATGTGGGGCTCGATCCCGTAACGCCGGGATCACGCCCTGAGCCGAAGGCAGACGCTTTAACCGCTGTGCCACCCAGGCGCCCCTGTTTTACTTTTAAAATGAGATTTTAAAATGTGTAAGATAAGCCATTTAATTAGAACTGAACAATAGTGAAGCATGTCATTCTCTGTAACAATTAAGGTTTTAATTAGAAATTATTTCACTAATTGATCTTTTATTTCTCAAAGTGTTCAAGGATAAAATTTGGTGTCCTTTCATTTTTCACTCCAAGATGCAAATATTAATAGTACTAAGTAGTCTGGATCAACAGGATATTACTAGGATAATTCCAGTGAATCATCTCCTGTATGTTTTCCCATACATAAATTATATTATCCAAGAGGCCAGCCTCTTAAGCAAACCAACCAATCAACCAACCAACCTGCCTGCCTAATAGTCTCAACACAGATTAAAAACTGGTTCTCAATCACATTCATTCACTCCTGTTCTGATGGAGCTGTCGTCCTTTACAAGTGCTTAATTAGTTTTAATACAATATTAAACAAATTAGTGTTATAGTTCATTATATGTAGTCGTTCTTTTACCTGTTATAAAAAGTATAATAAAGTATACATATAAAATATAAAAACATATAATACAAAGTATATATTTACATGCATCAGCCTCCATGTTGACAGGCATGATTTCTTTAGGAACTATTGCTGAGAGGCTGGGATATTAAGAACAATTATATTTCATCTAATTTTTACTCCCTTAATACAACTAGTAACATTCTAAATGTAAGTGTTGTGAGGGGCTTTCCAAATATACTTTAATGGCCTAAGTCTTACAGGTTATAACTTGAGTAAGTTTCTGATTGCTTGAGACCTCAGAAGTGATGGTTATATTGACATAAGATGCATACATTTTCATTTTTTTCCTTTCATTATAAATCAGTTCTAGTGGATACTCCTTTAGAAATTGGAACATTTTGAGTTTCGTGAAGAGCCTTGACAGAGATATTCTCAAAATTAAGGAACCTAGATGAACAGAGTTAAAATATTTACCACATTTTGTTTGGGCATACATTCATTTCATATTCCCATTAACATATAACTGCTACATTATTAGTATTCTCATGAACAACAAAAAAGTAAAATATTTATTGTAATGAAATACCTGTGCAAACTGAGTCATTTGCCATTCTTACATTTTTTTAAGTACTATGCTTAGAAATACTGTATCCTCAGTAGCTGATTTGTATCCAAAGGAGGAACTTGGCTGGATATAATCATTATTTGACAAATGCCATATGACCTTCTGTTTGGGGACTATCAAATCCCTTGAATTGGAAATGTTCATGACTACCCCTGGGATAAATCCAGCTGTCTGTTTTGGGTCCAGAACATTAAAAAAAAGAGAAAAAGAAAAAAGAAAAGGAAAAATGCAGCTGCCAACAGAACACCACCAAACCACTGTAATAGTTTGCTAGAAGAGGACTGATCAGGCCTTCCTATTACTGCACAATGGGACAACCATCTGAGTTGAAATGCCGAATAATTGCAACTCCAAGACATCTGGATGTTTTTAACCTTCTCACATTGGATACAATCTAAAGAATATTTTTATATTTAGCTCATGTGTAATTTGCAAATTTTGGTGACCAAAATTGGAAAAGTATTAGTAACTTCCCAGTGGCTTTATAACTCGGTATTGGGCTGTCACCACTACCCACATTTTTAAAAATGTAAATTTACTCACTAGCCTGGAAGCTCCTTAAGGGCAAGGGCCACTTGTGTATTATTCATCTTTGTGCCACATCACCTAGAACCTAGTAGGTATTCAATAAATGTTCACTGAGGGGCGCCTGGGTGGCTCAGTCAGTTAAGTGTCTGCCTTTGGTTTAGGTCGTGATCCCGGGGTCCTGGGATCGAGCCCCACATTGGCTGCTCAGCGGCCTCCCTGCTTCTCCCTCTCCCTCTGCCTGCTGCTCCCCCTGCTTGTGCTCTCTGTCAAATAAATAAATAATATCTTTTAAAAAAATAAATGTTCATTGAGCTGAACTGACCTTGGCTGAGTATGTCCGATACATAGAAATGGCTAGATTGTAGGCTGGCTTGACACAAAGTTAATTTTGAAACTAAAAATGAACTGAAAACACATTGCCTGAGAGAAAACAGACTCTCCCTGTGTTCCTACTCTCAGGAATGTGGGTAGACTAGGTTTCCTTGAAGCATAAGACCTCAGGAGGCTGAGATGCTAGTTTAACCTCTTTGAATTGGCTTTCCTGCATGACCTAATGTTGAGAAACTGACCAGGCTCCCAGTGTAGAGTGACACCCCTGACTAACACCATGACCTGAGGGGAAGGAGGCCTCAGACCCAGAGGAAGGAGAAAACATACATATTTAGTTCACATCACCAAGGCAACAGAGTCACTATACCTCAGCATAGTAGGAAAAACAAGCACAGATGATGATGTTAAATATTTTTAAAGTGTTCCCTACACCCACTGTTAACAGTGGTTAGAAATAAGGATAAATTCTTTCAGAAACCAGGCAATTAAAGATTTTAACTTCTCTAATATATGTGTGCTTTGTTTTTCATTGCTAACACTCCAGAGGCAATCTTGGTCAATTAACATTAACTTAGTACCAAAAATAGAGGTTCAGAGTTTGGTTTTGACATCAATGACTCAGATATTCTCTTTTTAAGAATGTAAGGTGCTACAGGCCTCAAATAGGGTGCCTCATCCCTCAAATGGAGAGACATCTGAATTTGAAACCAGTAAGTCTGCATTAAATGAGACTGTTGAAGAAACCTACCCTGAAAGATGATTTATAAATGGGTCACTGATGAGACTATTTATACTTTCATCCATCGGGAATCAATAGTCAAATATAACAATATACTAAGTTATAGGATATGACTGTCACAACAAAGGCAAATATGCTACATAGAACTTAAAAATGATATAGGAAGTAAAATATCAGGGTTCCTCTACAGGCTGGGAAAGAAAGATCGTGGCAGACATAGCATTCTAATTAACAGTGACGTAGGAAAAATTCTCTAAGCCTTATGCCAGCCCAGATGAAATATTCCCCCAAATTTCAACCTTCCTTTACTCTTATCCACGTTCACCAAGAAACTTCCTGTTTACTGTGTACCCTAAGCAGACTTATCACTATAAATTAACACATTTACATTCTAATGTGGGACTCCTCAAGTCTTACAAGTTTCATTAGTGGGAAATAGTTCCTCAGTCTGAGGGTCAGACCCCAGATCAATAACCTTCACCTATGTTATATCTTGGGGGCCCACCTGCAACAGCCAGCCAAATGATCTCTTTTTACCCTCACCTTTCTCACCAACTTCTAACTGTAACACGGGTCACCACAATCTTGTAAATGTCTGTATCCATCTGAAAAATAAAATCACATGTCATATATTTGTAAACAACCAAATGAAAATGACTGAGACACTAGAACAGCAAGGTTATTAAGAAGAAATACCCACTGTCACTATATAAATTCCTGTTTAATTCTCGTTTAATTCCGAAAACAGCTTACTGTTCTTACTGAAATAGGTCCATGGCCTTCATGTGCCACTTATGATAGGAGATACACATTCTTTGGGGAATATAGTGGGGACCCAAATCTGAAAGTTCTGAGCATCTGTGAGTTTACCCAGCTTTGGGACAGGGCACTTAATAAATTCAACCTGAATCTCATCAAGCCTGTCTGTTTATGGGTTACACAGGGGACATAAAAACAAGTTAAATTACTTTACAGTGATACTACTGACAAAATCCAGAATGTGGGAAAAAATTGTATGACAAAACAACCAGATTTCTTCAATCATTAATTTAAAGGGGAAAAGACAAAAGGAGAACTTCTAACTTAACAGACTTAAACAAATAACCACCAAATGCCATATATGGACCTTGTCTGGGACCAATTTCAAGCAAACCAATGGTTAAAAAAAATTAAAAAGAGGGGGTGCCTGGGTGGCTCAGTCGTTAAGCGTCTGCCTTCGGCTCAGGGCGTGATCCCGGCGTTCTGGGATCGAGCCCCACATCAGGCTCCTCCACTGGGAGCCTGCTTCTTCCTCTCCCACTCCCCCTGCTTGTGTTCCCTCCCACTGGCTGTCTCTCTCTGTCAAATAAATAAATAAAATCTTTAAAAAAAAATTAAAAAGAGGCAATCAAGTTCACTTGTCACATATTTGAACTAGATATTTGATCATATTAAGAAACAGTTAAATTTTTTAGGTGTGATAATGATATTTTAGGTGTGGTGATAGTTTTTTTTTTAAAAAAAACACATCTTTTAAAGATACATATTAAAGTATGGATAAAATGATATATCTGGGATTTGCTTCAAAATAATTGGGGAGTGGGGTGAGAAGGAGTAAATGAGGGGCGCCTGAGTGGCACAGCGGTTAAGCATCTGCCTTCGGCTCAGGGCGTGATCCCGGCGTTATGGGATCGAGCCCCACATCAGGCTCCTCCACTATGAGCCTGCTTCTTCCTCTCCCACTCCCCCTGCTTGTGTTCCCTCTCTCGCTGGCTGTCTCTATCTCTGTCAAATAAATAAATAAAATCTTAAAAAAAAAAAAAAGGAGTAAATGAAATACAGATGAAGTAAGATTTGCCATGAATTGAAGCTGGGTGATGGACACAGAAAAGGTCCACTATACTATTCCCCACATACTTTCATATGTTTGGAATTTTCCATAATGAAAAGTTTAAAAACAACCTCAAGCAAAGAAACAAAAAACATACACAAAAGAGAAGGGGCATTTCCAGGGGGTAATGGGAGAAAATTCCCAGTCTAGCTTCCAGCCCCATTAACTAGTCAGATTCTCTGGGGGTCAGCCATATACTATCAAGTTCATTTACCAAGTCCTGCCCTTCATTTTACATCATTAGCCTAAGAAAGGACATCAAGTTGTCTGAGTTTGATTACTTACCAGACACCTCTTAATGTCCAAGTTTGCTACCCAATTTTAACTTGACTTAAGAAAAATTAAAATAATTTTTGAAGCTAACAGAATTTTAGCATCTGTTGAATTTATTCAGCATAACCACAGAGGTATTGTCTTCATGCTGTCACACATAGACACAAACACAGATACAGCACAATATCCATATTTAGCCAAATGCATTCCTTCCGAGGCTCATTTATATGTCTTCATATGCCACAGCCCATCATTTAAATAATGGATATTTTCAATGCCAATTCCTTTGTTGACTTTCTCACTGTAGAAGGAAAAAAGCATATAAACATATTGTTATGAATTTTTATAGGCTTACTTATGGTAAATATAATTCAAAGTGCATTGCTATTTTGCAATTATTGAGCCACATGTAGGGAATTTATTTATATTACATTAACATTATTGACTACATTAAACTACATTACTCTGCTGCAGTTCCTGTCTTAAAGTGATTCTAGTGATCTAACTAGTTGGTCTATAGAAACAAAGTAATGATGTCACCATACCAGGAGAACATCAAAGCGTTACACTTAACTGTGAAACAAAATTAACAGGAATAATTTGGTCATCAAAGAGTTCCAAAGTTTTTCAGTATACTGACTATATTTTGGTAATGTATCTTTAATATTTCCTTAATATTCTATACCACCAGGCCAAAACAGAAGATAAACACTGCGTGGTACTGAACTATGTCACTGTTTTAAAAACTAACAGTGGAGTGCCTGGGTGGCTCAGTCGGTTAAGAGGCTGACTCTTGATTTTGGCTCAGGTCATGATCCCACGGTCCTGGGACTGAGCCCGGCATATGGCTCCGTGCTCAGTGGGAAGTCTGCTCAAGGATTCTCTCTCTCCCTCTCTCTCTGTCCCTCCCCTTGCTTTCTTTCTCTAAAAAAATAAATAAATCTTTTTAAAAAATTAAAAAATAAAAACAACTAACAGCAAAACATCTTTCCTCCCACCCAATTTAAATCACACTAAATAAGAAGTTCCCAAAATACCACATACATACATATAAAACAGCTGTGATGGCACACAGTCCTTTTCAGAGTGCTTACAAACGAATGCAATCCCGGAGACAAAATAGGTTTCAATGGCTTCCCAAGTGTTAGGAAAAAATCAGAAATGAGGCTTCTGTGTTTAAATATTTGTAAGATGTGGTATGAATGAGAGCAAATTTCACCTGTAATTCTGACGCTTCCTGAGTAGGTTACTCATATCTCAAAAGCTAAGGGGGACTAACATGAGACTTACATATCTTCTGCAGACATCTTCATGACTCCAACACACAGAGCATGCTGTTTTCCTTCTGCCATGATTGCCTGAAAACACACAGCTAAGAAAACTATCTATCAAAATGCCTTAGAGAGGGGGTGTCAAACAATGATCACATTAATAGTAAAGCCACTTTGAACACATCCTGTATCCTCACCCAGACCACCAACACTCCTTGAGAACAGGGACCTAGCAGAGTCTGTAGGCACACTGTATATATTCAATAAATGCTAAATGAATGAATCTAATTATTACTCTTGGTTTTTAAGTTAAATGCTAGTACTATAACCCAATGCCAACAAAACCAAAATAAGTCATGCAAAAAAGGAGATGAAATTTCTTGCATGTAAGTATTGAAAACTGTGAAATAGGGGCACCTGGGTGGCTCAGTCATTGGATGTCTGCCTTCGGCTCAGGTCGTGATCCCAGGGTCCTGGGATCAAGCCCCACATCGGGCTCCCTGCTCAGCGAGAAGCCTGCTTCTCCCTCTCCGACTCCCCGCTTGTATTCTGGCAAATAAATAAAATCTTTAAAAAAAACTGTGAAAATAAATAAATATGAATTGTTCTAATGTTTTAGTCACTAAATGGTGGTTTTATGTAATAGACACATTAAAATAATAATTATATCCCCAATCTATCTTTAAGAACCCAGCGTAAGTTTCAACCTTTCTAGAACAATCAAAATGTTCTTGGTTATCATTTGAAGTGTTTAGAATGTTAAACACTGCAGGGCACCTGGGTGGTTCAATCTGTTAAGTGTCTGCCTTCAGCTCAGTTCATGATCCCGGGGTCCTGAGATCAAGCCCTGCATGGGGCTCTCTGCTCAGCATGGAATCTGCTTCTCCCTCTGCCTCTGTCTCTACCCTAGCTTGTGCTCTCTCACGTACACTCTCTCTCTCAAATAAATAAAATCTTTTTAAAAAATAGAATGTTAAACATTGCAGTACATATTTTACAAAGTAAAAGTTCAAGGGTACACAGTATCTCTCTGCACTAGTTTTGCAACTGTTTAAAGGTCTATAATTATTTCAAAATAAAAGTTAGTTAAAAAGCAAAGGCTAGGTACTAGGAAATTTTTCCATTTAAGGGAAACTCCAGAACTATTAACCTACGACACTTAGAAAAATCATAAACATAAAAAAAAACCTGTCCTCACAGAATACTATTCTCCATTTTCTCCATCTCACTTTCACTTCACACATTCATTCGATGTTCCAAAAATATTTGAGCACCTATTATGTGACTAGTATCTATGTCAGTATAAGCTGTTCCTAAGATATAAACATACACTTTATAATACCCTTAAATGTAACTGCCACAACAGACGATACTGTCCTTTTGAGTACAGGACACACTCTTAAACCCACTCCAATGGCCTTCCCACTCCACAGCGATTTCCCTATTCCTATCAAGTATTTTCTCAACCTGAAGCAAATGGCCACTTTATCTATGACAAAAGAGAAGATAACCTCTCATCCAGATTGTTGACAAAAACCTAGTTCATCTAGAATACAGCTAACCACCACTGTAGAAATGAAAATAATGCACAAGTCCAAACACATCATGAGTTTTAAGGACTACCTGAAACTTAAACATTTCTCTTTGAGAAAATATGTTCTGAGGCCCCAACAGCCAACTTAAAAATGAACTTTAAAATGAAAGTTGGGAATTGTCCATATTTCCCACTACCCACTTCTAATAGTCGACCTGGTACCTCAGCTCTTTTTCATTTTGAGCATTTACTCCAGTGTATATGGGTAAGCCAACAGTAAAACTAGCAAGCTGATGTCCAAAGAAGTGATCCAATCATATCATACATATTCTCTCCATTAATAATCAAATTTTATTATTATTTTCTTTAAAGATTTTATTTATTTATTTGAGAGAGTGAGCAAGCAAGACAGAAAGCACAAGCGGGGTTGGGGGGCGCAGAGGGAGAAGCAGACTCCCCACTGAGCAGGGAGCCCGATAAGGGGCTTGATCCCGAGACCATGACCTGAGCCCAAGGCAGACGCTTAACTGACTGAGCCACCCAACGCCCCAATAATCAAGTTTTATACTGTGTCCTGAGTCTGATAACACTGGGCCATAACTAGGCTGAAATGCAGCTGGGACTCTTATTACTTGTTCCCATTTAACTTCTAAGATGGGACATAATTTAGTCTCATTTAGAAATGATGTTCTTTCCCACATCTTGAAATGTAACCAGAAAGGTATGAGGTAACAGTAACTTCCAAAAAAGTACATCTAATCTTCTCTTGGACGACAGATCTTTCAGTAATGACAAAAATACTGTGAATACATTTTCAGCAGTTACAGCCTGGGAAGGATACAACAATCGTATCTACTGCAGCAGGGTAAAGTTTAGCTCCAGGAGAAGTTAAGCCTGGACACATGATATTTGCTCCACTGAGTACAAATTTGATGGCTCCTTTATCAACCTGCTGATGTGGCAGGACAAAAGGATCTAGAAGAAAAGAAATGTTATATAAATTAATGAGACTAATGACTCAACAGAAAAAGGCAAAGGACATGAACAAATATTTCCCCAAATTACAGTATTCTGACAGATGCAAAATAAAACTAAAATGCCATCCTTCACTTATCAAATTGGTAAATATTGTTTTAAAAGATTTTGTTTATTTATTTGTCGGGGGGGGGGCTGAGCACAAGCAGGGGGAGTAGCAGGCAGAGGGAGAAGCAAGCTCCCTTCTGAGCAAGGAGCCCAATGCGGGACTTGAACCCAGGACCCTGGAATCATGACCTGAGCTGAAGGCAGATGCTTAACCAACTGAGCCACCCAGGAGTCCCCACATTGGTAAATATTTTTAACAAAAGTAATTTCCAGTGCTAGCAAGAGTGTAGAAAAACTGGCATTCTTATATACTGCTAGAAGGCTTATAACTGGGTTCAATCTTTCTTTAGGACTACTTGGCAACATGTATCAATAGCCTTGAAAAGGTTCAAACTCTTTGACTCAGTATTTCTATTTCTAGGACTTTATCTTAAGAAAAATTAGAGATATATATTTAGGTAGAAATATATTCATTGTAGTACTACTCTTTATAATAGAAATAAATTGGAATGAACCTAAATGTCCAACAATAAAGATATAAATGACTTAAGGTATGTATAGTATACATAAAATAGAACCATATTTTTGGAGACAATGTAATACCCTAGTAAATGTTCATAATATAATATTAAGAGAAAAAACAATTTAAAAAACTACCAAAGAGATCAGTGGGTGCTAGGGGTTGAGGGGAAGGAGAGGGGGAGGAGGTAAAGACAAAGAGGTGAAGCAGAGGATTTTTAAGGCAGTGAAACTATTTTATAATACTATGATAGCACATAGTGATACTGTAACAGTGGATATATAACATTATGCATTTGGCAAAACCCACAGAATGTACAATGCAAAGAATGAACCCTAATGTAAACTATGGACTTTGGTTAATAATAATGTATGAATGTTGGTTCATCAATCATAACAAATGCATTACATCAATATAAGATGTTAATAACAAGGGAAGGGGGGTAGGCAGTATATGGGAACTCTGTACTTTCTGTTCCATTTTTCTGTAAACCTACAACTGTCCTAAAAAAGAAACTCCATTAATTAAAAACTACTTAATGAAGAGACCAATTAAAAAAGGAAAAAATATATACATTTATACACACATACAACATAGAAAATAATTGGATGAAAATATGCCGATAGGGGCACCTGGGTGGCTCAGTCGGTTAAGGTTCTGCCTTCAGCTAGGTCATGATATCCAGGTTCTGGGATCCAGCCCTGCATAGGGTTCCCTGCTCAGCGGGGAGTCTGCTTCTCCCTCTGCCCCTCCCCCACTTGTCTCTCTCTCTCTCTCTCTCTCTCTCTAATTTTTTTAAAAAAAGAAATACATTGATATACTAACCATGGTTATCTCTAGGTCATGGAAATACAGGTGATTTCATTTCTGTATTTTCCAGCTTTCTAGAATGAACATGAATTTCTTTTGTAATCTCAAAAAAATTATTTTTGTGTGTATATGTGTGTCTACTAATAGTTCATAATCTAAGAAGTAAAGGATCCCTGAAGGATTCAAAACCTTTTTTTTTTAAGATTTTATTTATTTATTTGACAGAGAGACAGCCAGTGAGAGAGGGAACACAGGCAGGGAGAGTGGGAGAGGAAGAAGCAGGCTCCCAGCAGAGGAGCCTGATGTGGGGCTCGATCCCAGGACTCTGGGATCACTCCCTGAGCCGAAGGCAGACGCTTAACGACTGAGCCACCCAGGCACCCCAGGATTCAAAACTTTTTAGACCTCTCAGTACTTTCTAGGAATAATAACTGGTAAAACTTATTCACTTTAATGTCTTACCACTAGCCTTCCCACTAGTCAGAGAACAAGTAAGTCTTCTTCCTACTGAGACTACAAATTAAACATGGCTCCAAATTTAAACACCTTATTGAAAAAGGAACCTGAATGAATCACGATTTGTTTCTTAGTTAATACCTGCCCTTTAGTAATAATGATGGTGATGATGATCCTGATCACGATGATGATAATAATATGTAATAGTAGTGGACATTTTTTGAACAACGACTACATCATTACAATGGCTATCATACACTGAGCCATTACTGTGTTCCGAGCATTGTGTTAGATGCATTATATGCACAGTCTCATTTAATCCTCACAACCCTCGGAGATAATACAATATATCCTTTTTATTAAAATTTTTATTTATTTATTTGAAAGAGAGAGAAAACAGGAGCATGCACGCGGGAGGAGGAGGAGAAGGAGAAGGAAAAGGAGAGGATTCCAAGGAGACTCAGCACTAAGCACAGAGACTGACGCAGGGACAATACATCCATTTTTAAAGATAAGGCAGTAGGGATGCCTGGGTGGCTCAGTCAGTTAGCTGTCTGCCTTCGGCTCAGGTTGTGATCTCACAGTCCTGGAATGTAGTCCCACATGGGGCTCCTTGCCCAGCAGGGAGGCTGCTTCTCCCTCTGCCTGCTGCTCCCCCTGCCTGTGCTCTCTCTCTGACAAATAAATAAAATCTTTAAAAAAATAAAGATAAGGCAATAAAGCTTAAACAAGTTAAGTGACTTGACCTGTTTAAGTGGCTTGGCAAAAATGACATGCACTGGGAATTGAATCTAGGAGTACCTAACTCCAAGTATGCTTTTAACCACCATATAACCCTGCTTCTTGCATATCAGTAACTTTAGGATGTCCCCAAAGGTGGGTTCCCAGCAAAATATTATTAAATAGGAACATTTTTCTCTTCCAATTTATTATGCAAAGGCTTAACATACAGGAAAACCATAAGAATAGTTCAATGAACACTTGGACCCCACCCATTTAAATTGAACAATGGTTCATGAACCCTTTGCTCTAGTTGCTTTATCTTTCTATTTATGCACACACATTTTGTCCTCCACCATTTGAATTTTCCGATATAATGCTTCACTATAAATAAGTACATATCACCGAAAAATAAAGTCATTCTCCTACATAACCACAATACTATTATCATACCTAAAAATTTAATAATAGTTCCACAATATTGTCTTATAGCCAAACCATATTCAAATTTCCCCCCAAGAGTCTAAGAAAGTGTTTTATATCTTTTGAGGCAGTGGAGGAGGGCTTGAATTTTGTTTTTCAAACCAGGATCCAATCTAGATTCATGCAATACATTTGACTATTTTGTCTTTGTCTTCTTTTAGTTAAGTAGGAATTAATGTCATCAAAATGTCCTAAAGTCACCAAAATATTTTCATTTTAAGCTTTTCCCATTGCATCAGGTCTCGGTTTCTCTCCATTGTACTTTTTTAACCTGAGGAAATCAATACTTAAGCAACTGTAAATAACCCTTTCTAAATATTAAAACGCTTCACCCCTTTTAAGACTTGCCTTACTGCTCCAGACCTCCACTCCACCAGGTAGGTAACTCAAAACTGATCTCTTCTTACCAAAAACCAAACTCATCAAGTTACCACTACCATCTACAGAGCCCTGCAGTTGCTCCCTTCCTTTCTGCCTCTTGGCTAGAATGCCAGAAATATACTGGTTTGAAAAGCAGAAATTTTAACTTCACAGTTGAAAACCTCTTGTGTGTGAGGATTGTATATTCTTTGGATTTTCTTTTGTAATGTACTCAATCTAACAATATACAAATGTTGAATATGTAATAAACATTTTTTCGTTTTATAACACCTGACCTTGGCACTCAACTAACAATAACTGGGACTCCCACAATTAGCCAGCGCTTTCCCTTATATAGAGTTATCTCTATGAGGCAAATCTAGACACAAATTTAAAAGAAGGAAGTGCTCACAGCACTTATCACAGTTTGCGAATATATATCCGTGTAATTACCTAATTGTTGTCTATTCTTCCAACTGGACTGTTAGCTTCATAGGGACAGGAACAATGTCTGCCTTTGCTTCCCATCATATTCTCAAGTAGCTAGCTCAGTGCCTGACACATGGTAAGTTCAATAAATATTTGCTGAATGAATCAATGTTCTTTCTTGGCCTTTCTGGAATGCATAATGAGAAAATTTGCATTTTTCAGATTTACCACAAGATGGGGATTCATTTCAGTTTTATATTCCCTATCACCTAGTATTAATAAATAAGTTAACTACCAGAAGTCACTTTCAACTCCTTTTGTATCTTTTCATATCCCCAAATACATATTTTCTAACGAGACTTACATTTGTGAAGTAACCTTAGGGTTGGATAAAAAGGCCCTTCTCTTTGCCTAAAAAATAGTAATTCTCCATTTACTGTAAGGATTTCTATATGTTCATGGCTGTAAGACAAATGTCACAAAGTACCAAGTTAGATATTTTCTTTTAAAAATGAATATGCCAAACATCCTTTAAATAACAAAAAATATGAAACATACATATACAAAGATACAGTAACCTCTTTTTAATTTCATTAAATATCTACGCAAAAAACATTGTTTAAATTGTTTCACCTACCATACCAGTCCAGTAGAGAAAAAAAAGAAAAATATGACCTACTACAATTTTATTTCACATTTTATTATTTTAATTTCATTGTTAGATAATTCAATAAAACAAATATCTACAGTACAAACTGAAATAAATTCATGTCTGAATAAAAACACTTAACACTTTAATAAAACAATCAGTACACAAAGCCACATTTTTCAGGAACATAGAGAAACACTTGAAAATACAAATATTGATGTTTTAGAGTTATTCTATTTATCTACTCCTGTAATTAATCTACCAATGGTTAATGTGAAAATAATTCCGTTTATTATGAGTGCAATCTAATCATACACTATTCAGCTACTCTGAGCTTTATATGGAGAAAAATAAAGACTTACCATCGCACTATTTTGACAGGATCTTTCTTAGGCATGATTTGATTAAGCCATGGTTCAATACCTGGAAATTGTTCTATCAATTGGTTTTTAATACCCTTTATAACTGAGGTTTTCAACTGGATGCAGTTGGACACATTTTCTTTTTCATCAAATCTGTCAAATGATTTTTGCAAGAAAAAAGGCATTTCTAAGCAGACATATCAAAATAGCTAAAGGTATTGTTTTAATTGTCATCTATTCCCAAGTAAGTATTTAGATGGCTAAAATAATTATGAAATAAATTGTTTTTTAAAATACCATTTCCCTTTAATTCTGCCCAGCACAAACCAGTGTCTCTATACAATATTAAACTGTCATGTATACACAATGGGGGGCAGGGGGGAGGATATGAGACGTATTTCACATTATAATCTGTCATCAGCTACACAAATGCCTTTCCTGTAAAACCCTACTCAATTCTACACAGGAAGAAACAGATTCCCACCTATAACAAAACCTGTGTGAAAAAAACAAAAGTAAAACAAAAAACCTCAGGCGCTAAGACACAAAAGAACAGCCCAAATATAACACAGAAAACTGGCCCCTGCTAGGCTAAGTAATCTGCTTAGATTTTTTTTTAAGTGATGATGACGATCATTTCTAAGATCCCTATTTATTTTTGTTCAAAATTTCATGCACAAAACCCACCTTCCTTTGCCCATGTTCCCCCTTTGCTTTTTGCGTCTACCAAGTCTGGAAGGTAAACCCACTAGCTAGGTTCCCAAAGAATTTTTGTCTTCCTTACACTTAATAGTCTATGGGGCAATCACGCTATTTTCAAGCCAAGGTTAATCTGGCATCTAGGCAATAGGCATGACAGGCCGCTTGCTTCCTGTCACCCAGACTCCTTCACTCCCATGACCCAGGAAGTCAAGCCTTCCCTTATTCGGTTCATAACTAATAAACATATGGCAGTGAGTGCAGGGCTCTCCTCTCAGCTAAAAAGGCTTTACCCTTAAATCACAGTGCAAGGATGTGATTGGTAGAACCCTAAGAACAGGGATAGGATTGGGAGAGGGGGCAAAAGAGAAAGAGGGGTAAGGAAAAAGAAAATGAGAGTGGGAGGATCAAAACCCGTTTGAAGATTACGGATGAAAAGGTTACAGTGTTGCAAGTTGCGAGTGAGAACATAGTACTATAGAAGACCTCAGGGAGTAAGGATGGCAGGGGCGGGGGAGAGAGAAAGAGGATCTTTGCTCTCGCCCTCTTCCCCACCCCCACCCCCACCACCTTTGTGAGCAGCCGATGGAGGCCACAGCATGTCCTTACTTCTTGAACATGATCCAAGGTGAAGGGGGCGACGATAGGGAAGGGCCCGGAATGGGAAAAAAATAAATTAGCAAGGGTCCAGCAGACACTCTTAACACGAGGAAGGCCAGCACTGACAGTCGGAACTGTTGTCGTTATCCGGAAAGGGAGACAGCCAGCTGCACTTTACGGTTCTCAATGAAATTTGACTACTTCCGCTCCTCTGAACACGTCGGCGCTTTTGCCGGCCCTTTTTGGGCTACGGATTCCCCTCCAAAGAGGAGAGCTGGAAGGGCGGGACTAGAGAAGGAAGAAGAGATAAAACAATCATTCCAGCTGCAGGAAGAGAAGAATGAAGGGGGTGGGGTAATCAATCAAGGCCGCGTCTATGGCAGTTGCGTCAGTTACGGGTTCCTCAAAGGGTCAAGATTATTCCGTGTGTTTGGTTGCTACCTGCTTATTAACCTAAGCAATTTTTTGGTGGGAATGGTATTTGTTCCCTGAGACAACCGAATGGATCGGTGCTTACCGACCACCGCGAACCCAGGCAAGCCTCATGGCATCTTGTTAATGTTTTCACGGGCTTGCCAGGTTTAGCAAGCCAAAATACAGGATATCCAGTTAACTTTGAATTTCAGATAAACAATGAATATATATATATTATATATATATATATATATATAATATATATATGCATATATATATATATATTTTTTTTTTTAGTATGACTACACCTCATGCAATATTTCGGACATACTTATATATTTTAAATTTCCTTGTTATCTGAATGTAATTGGGAGTCTGGTATTTTAATCTGACAACCACATTCACCAGCCACAGTGAGGTGCCCCCATAGAATTATTCACTAGGTTGCTGTCCCCTGCCTCAATGTACCTACAAGTTGGGCTATAACTCAAGGGAGCTAATTTCCCTGACAATGGAATGGCCTCCAGGCAAGCTATACAAGACTAATCTGATTGAAGAGATAACAGTTAAGGAAACACTTTTCACTAGTGTAATTTTAAAAAGAGTGAATCCAAAGTTTTGATCAGCAAAGAAACCATAGAAAAATACAAAACCCTAACTAAACAAGCACCATCCAGGCAGTGGAGTGGATGAGCACTCACCTATAACAAATACACCAGTCTCTCCAGGGAGCAAATACTCTATATTGGGGAGATGGGTGTTTGGAGCAATCATAACAAACACTATTATGTATTTGAACTGTACAACTAACTCACCTTGCCTTGATTCTATGGTAGGGACAATCTTCTGATTATAATTTGGTTTCCCATGAAGATCTCCCCGAGAAGAATTTGCCTTTTTTTTTTAAAGATTTTATTTATTTACTTGACGGAGAGAGAGAGAGACAGTGAGAGAGGGAACACGAGCAGGGGGAGTGGGAGAGGGAGAAGCAGGCTCCCTGCTGAGCAGGGAGCCCCACGCGGGGCTCGATTCCAGGACCCTGGGATCATGACCTGAGCCGAAGGCAGATGCTTAACGACTGAGCCACCCAGGCACCCCGAATTTGCCAATTTTTAAAAATTTAATTATTTATTTGAGAGAGAGAGAGAGAAAATGAGTGGGGGGAGGGGCAGAGGGAGAGGGAGAAGCAGGCTCCCCACTGAGCAGGGAGCCTGAGGAGGGGCTCAATCCCAGGACCCTGAGATCATGACATGAGCCAAAGGCAGATGCTTAACTGCTGAGCAACCCAAGTGCCCCAAATTTGCCATTTTCAATTCAAATCCTCATGAACAATTGTTTGTCTTTGTAAATTAATAAATTGTCGTTCTGGTTTATACATCAGTCTCTTGTGAATGTCCTTAGCGTGAATCGGCATTTCCAGCATCAATCAACTCTGTGACATTTAGAATATTGAGTTTATGAACATGCAAAACTGAAGCCCAGACCCCGAGCTGTGGTTGGTGCTACACTGTCAGGCTTCTTGCCAAACAGCTTCCTCTCCTGGCACATCACCCTGGGAGCCTGCCATGTAACAATAAATACATTATAACAACAATAAACAGTTATTAAGTCGCTTGAGATGAGTGAAAAAAAGATCCCATTGAATCTGTACATGTTAACAGCATAGTAGTAACTATATATCCCACTAGTAAATAAAATGTAACCTGATAGAACCCCGAATTAGTAACACCTAGATGGACTTCTACTTTCCTGAAACTGTTTGAGAAACCTACTAATTAAAAAGTCAAATATTTGCAGTGCTATAAATAATAGCTAACTTTTAATTCTATAAAATCATGCATACTCTATCCAAATTATGACAAATCTCATATGCATGGGAATAGATATATAACAACATGTACATACATATTTTAATCCACTTTCATACACTCTGATGATCACAGAAAATGAATCTGAATTATGACAAATGCAAAGTTAGGTCATTAGTATTAATGAGGTACTTAGTTCTGTATGTGTGCATGAATACCTTCATAACCCACCTACACAAATACATAAGCAGGGCCTGATTTTCACTGCAATGTGTTTCTGGTTTTGTGTTGTAAATGGTATCATCATAAAGTGGATTTTGTTTTTCCAAGGTTATAATGGGGGGTTTGCTCCTGACAAAGGACTCATCTTCAAATAAATCATTGCTATAACAAATAATATATCATAAAAGAAGAAATACCCTAAACTAAACCTCTTCAAAAATTAAAATAATGAAAAATATTAAAATAATGGGGCACCTGGGTGGTGCAGTTGGTTAAGCATCTGACTCTTGGTTTCCACTCAGGTCATGATCTCGGGGTCATGGGATTGAGCCCCACATTGGGCACGCAGTCTGCTTGAAGATTCTCTCTCCCTCTGCCTCTCCCACTCCTGTGATCTCTCTCTCTCTCTCTCAAATGAGTAAATTAATTAAAATAAATGGGGTGCCTGGGTGGCTCAATCAGTTGGGCATCTGCCTTCGGCTCAGGTTGTCCTGGGATCAAGCCCAGTGTGGGCTCCCTGCTCAGCAGGGAGCATGCTTCTCCCTCTCCCACTCCCCTGCTTGTGCTCTCTCTGGCTCTCTCTCTCTCAAATAAATAAATGAAATCTTAAAAAAAATAAAATAATGAACTTCATTTATTCATGCAATAAGTAGTTATGAAGGACCTTTATGTTTTAGACATACATGTTCTCTGTACTCTAATTTACGCATAAATGTTCCATGCAATTTACGAGGTTCTTCAGTGTACATGCAGCATAGTACACAGAAAACCCAAGTCTATCATACATTTTACTAAAATAAATAACCTAGCTATAAGAAACATTAAATGTTCAACAATTGTTATTTGCCTCCTTTAAACTTTTGAAAGGATTTTTTTAGGGTCATCTTGACACAAGGCTCTAAAACGCTGCCCAGGGAAAATTGCAATAAGACTGCCTTTTCTTCTTCATAAGCTTCCTTGAGCAATAAGCTGGCACCAAAACCCTTCAGCACCCAGTAAAGAGGTTTCTTTAGGAGCTAGGCCACAGCTTTGAACACCGGAGGAACTGCTTTCACTGCAAGAAAGAACTGGGCCACTGCCAGACCCCTGCTGGGCCTCACATCTCTCAGAATCTACAGCCCGTGACATCTTCCATTAAGGTCACTTCTCCCACAAACTGCCTCTCAGCCCTACACCTCAGAACGCTCTGAAGCCCAGCTTTCTCCCCCTCACAAGGGCAAGGCATATCTAAGAATCACACCGCTACCCCCACCAGCAATCACTCTGTAGAACACAGGTGAGAAAATGCACTGAGCCCCTCCGATGCCTGAATCCTTCCATGCTGAGCAATATAAGGAACACCAACAAAACAGCAGCTCCTGCCTCCAGTGCCAAATACAGGTAAATTTGGAGAGAGCTGAGAGCCTCCTGTGTATCAGAAGATTGTTAGGACTAACCACCTTGCCAAACTTGTGATAAGTCAAACTCACCGTGCTCATTCATATCCTTGTTTTCCTCTGCCACTGCCCAGTACATCAGCACTCAGTTCAACTTATTTGCTATGTGACCTTGGGCAAGTGACTTGAATTCTGTGGCTGTCTTCTCATCTAAACAATAAAGGCTCTACTTTATGAGGTTGCTATAAGGATTAAATGAGATAATCCATGCAAAGCATTGACAGTTATTATATTTTTTAAGTAAGCTGTACCCCCAATGTGTTTCTTGAACTCACAACCCTGAGAGCAAGAGTCGCATGCTCTACCAACTAAGCCAGCCAGGCACCCCTACTATTGTTACTATTAAATTACCATATTGTTATTGTTTTCCCCCATATTCCTCCGTGCTTCTTATCCCCCCACCTGACCTATCATTTCTACCTTAACTTCTGGTGTTTCTGCTATGGCTTCTAGAACACCATTCCATGATTAACGAACTCTCCTACCATTCTCCAACTCATCTCTGAATATTCATGGCTTTCCTGTGAGGATGGAGCTTCCGTTGCAGACCTTTCAAGTGAAAGTGATTTATACCAACACATGCATGTACTGCAGAGTCAGGAGGTGAGGTGGGCATCCTTCCTCTTCTAGCCACATTACAACTTCCAGATAATTCTTATTTCATGCTCAGGTGACAAACCCCGATTCTTCCTGTAAGTTTCATACTATTTGGTTATGCCTCAATACCTTTACCCGTTCACTGAAGATCCTGGCATCTGGTTCACAGCCTCTCCAGTCCCCACTCCACCCCCATAAAGTATTGTTTACCAAAAAAAAAAATTTTTTAAACCCCTCCAATATATATTTCACCCACAAAGTGAAAAAAGTAAAAGCAAAATAACATGCATTGTATGATCCTAACGATGTTTTTTAAAAGCTCATATGTACAATGTATATGTAAATACACCAAAAAATTTCTGGAAGGATACACGGAAAACTATCACGTTATTAAGGTACTCACAATGGCAGGGAGCTGGGGCCAAATGCCCTGGTCTCAGGCTTTGGGAACTCTTCGAGTATGGTTAGGGGTTCAGGAGGGGACAGGGGTTAGCCAAGACAGAGGAAGCAGCAGCAGGCACGGATTCCCCCTTCCCCTGTGGCTCAGTCTTGCCCCTCAGCCAGGCCCTACCAGGCTAGGGAAGGGGGACAGGTGATCGGGCGGCTTCTCTGGGGCCAGGGCCTGGGTCTGGGTCCCAGGCAGAAGGGCAGGGCTGGTCCTGGAGGACAGGTGAGCTGGCTCCGCATGTCTCAGCAGCCACAGGGCTAAGGGGTCCACGGCCTGGGCGCTCTGAGGCTGCGACAGCTGCGCAGGGGGAAGCGTCCGCATACTGAATGCCTTGAGCCCATCCTCTCCGGTCAGGCTGGCCCGAATCGATCTTGCTGCGGTCGGTGCGGGCACACTGCAGGAAAGCCTCTTCCACGTTCTCACCTGTGAGGACGCTAGTGTCCAGGAACATTAGCTCATTCTCCAGGGCAAAGCGAGAGGCCTCCAGGAAAGTGACCTCGCGCTCGGGGTCCGGGTCTTTCTTGTAGCCACAGAAGCTGACCGCGATGTGGGGACGAGCCAACGCGCGGGCATCTGTGGGCCAGACGGCCAGCGAGTTGTACAAGGCGTACACGCAGGGTTCCAGCCGCCCCTCGGTAGTAACTCCGTGTCACTGACCGAAAAGGCTCCTGGCCGGCTGTGTCCTGAATCGGGAGCTTCACGGTCTTCCCACCCACGTGGACCACCCGAGATCCCAACTACTCGCCGACTGTGTGCTTGGAGTCATGTTCGAACTTAACTTATTCTCAATGAACCGATGAAGGAGACATGATTTGCCAGTTCCTGCACTGCCAATCACCAGGAATTTGAAGGGGAGGTCGGAGGTCGCCACTATGAGGCGGTCGCGGCCGCAATATGGCGCCGCAGTCCCGCGCGCTCCTCGGCGGGCAGCCGCTCCACTCCCGCTGCAGCCCTGGCTCCTTCCTACTCCCCGGGCCGGCGCTGCCACTTCATCTTGGAGATTTTTCTATGTCAGAGCATAGTTGAGAGACAGATAGATAGATGTACTTCATTGCTTTTGATGGCTGTAGAGCATTCCATAGTATGTGTGTACGATAACTTACTTAACTAGTCTCCTTCTGATCGTCACCTACAACAAGATTGAAGAGTAGGATGGAGCCATAGAACTCCAATGCTCCTCAGACCTTCCACCGGCCTCCCATCATCAGGGGTCAGGGCCCTGTGCTCTAACACTTAATCTTAACCTCAAAAGTCCTCAACAGTATCAGTAGGTCACTGGGAACCCTATACACAGCCCTGCCCCTGGCAGAAGTCAAGAACAAACTCATACACTGGGACTAACTCCTTCTGGAGGTTTTCATCCACTGTCAACAGTAGTCAACAGGGGGTCCCGAATGGGGGCAAATTTCAAGCCTCCCCAAACTTCCTCACCTCTATCTACAAGAGTCCAGACATGCAGTGCTCCTTACCACCTCATCGTCACTATCTACCTTGAGTCCACCAGTGACTGCTTTCATCAGCATATCTATCTCCATTTATGTTAGTCCCATAAGAAGCCCCAGACTCTCTAGTCACCACCCCTCATCTCACCCACTCTCATCTCTATGTCTCTGTACATCCCCTATTCTGTCCCCATCTCCCAACCTGCTGTCTTCCCATCTCAGTAAATGGCAATTCCATCCACTCATTTTCTTGGGTCAAAAATAGTCTATGTCATCTCTCTCACATCTTACATCTAGTCCATCAGCAAATATTAACACCTTTACTTTCAAAATATATCCAAACTCTGGGGAGCCTGGCTGGGTCCAGTCAGTACAGCATGCAACTCTTGATCTCGGGGTCATAAGTTCAAGCCAAGGTCATGTTGCACCTAGAACTTATTATATATATATATATATATATACATATATATATACATATATATATAGTCTCCAAAATCTGATCACTTTTCACATACCTCCACCACTGTGACCTAGTCAAATCTGCTATCATCTTTCACCTTGACTACCAATCTAGCCTCTTAATTTGCCTTCTGGCTTCCAGTCATGTGCCTGCCCCCATCTTACAGTCTACTTTTTACAGCAGATAGGGTGAACCTTTTAAAACATAAGTCAGGTAGGGGCACCTGAGTGGCTCAGTCAGTTAAGCGTCTGATGCTTGGTTTCAGCTCAGGTCTTGATCTCAGGGTCATGAGTTCCAGCCCTGCCTTGGGCCCCACGCTGGGTGTGGAGCCTGCTTAAAAAATAAATAAATAAAGCATAAATCAGATCATGTAACTCTCCTGCTCAAAACTCCCAGCGGCTTCCCACCTGAGTGATAATAAAATCCAAGGTTATCACCGTGACCTAAAGACCCTGCACCATCTGGCTCTCATCCACCCCTCCACTTCATCTTGCTATTCCACAAGAATGCCAAGCATGGTCCCTAGCTTTTCAGAGCATTTTTTCATTGGTCCTCAGATAAACAGAATTAAATTAATCATAGTCCTTGATTAATGACACATTCTCATTATTAATCCAAGTATAGCTCATTTTTAGTTAGTAAGTATCCATGAACCCAATTACCAAATCTAACTACCTGGCCTGCAATCTCATTCCCCTGTCTCTCCCCCACCGCTGGCCCTGGCAAAGACTCCTCACTTATCACTACTGTGTTGAATATTCTCACTTGGCCTGTCCAGATCCACTCTATCCCTTTCCACCCTGCTCTGAGCCCTGCAACAATAGGCTTCCTTGCCTTCTGGCTTCCCCTTTGGGTTTTGCCTAGGAGTGATCTTAGTGACTTGCTCAACCAAAAGAATGCAGCAGAAGTGATGTTCCGGGATTTATAAGGCTAGGTCATAAGAAGTCTTGCAGCTTCTACCGCCACCTCTTAAAACACTCACCCTTGTACTCTTGAGGCATCAGGGAAACAAGTCTGCCTACTCAGAGTCTGCCATTCTGTGAGAAAGCTCAAGCTAACCGTGTGGAGGCTGTCTAGAGAGAAAGATGCCAATCTGTCCCCAAATATTCTAGTTCCTAGCTATTGAAGTCACCCCAGCTGAGGCCCCAGACATCAGTAAGCGGAAATGAACTGTCCCTGATGTCCCTTGTCTGAATTCTCGATGCAAATAATCATGGGATATAATAATAACTAAATTTTTGTTTTAAGCCACTAAATTTTGGGATTGTGTGTTATGCAGAAATGAATAATTGGAGCAGTCAAAAATGACCTTCATGTCGCTTAATGTAATGGATACGTTTTCATCCTCATTTATTTGTCCTGTGGGCAGCTCTTGTCACAGGTAACCATTCTCTCTCTTTTTTTTTAATTGAAGTATAATTGACACCCCAAAGCCTGTTGGTTTCAGGTGTATGTCATAGTGATTCTATATTTGTATACATTATGAAACAATCCCCACAATAAGTCTAGTTACTATCTGTCACCATACAAAGTTCTTTTAATATTATTGGCTTGTAACAAACTATAGAAATGATCTCTGAAAGTATAGTCTTTATTTTTGACTATATTCTCTATGCTATACTTTACATCCCCGTGACTTATTTATTTTATAATTGGAAGTTTATACCTCTTAATCCCCTTCCCTAATTTTGCCCATCCCCCAGCCCCTCCCCTCTTTGGTAACAACAGTTTGTTTCTGATATCTATGAGTCTGTTTCTGTTTTGTTTTGTAGAACCCATATAGAAGTGATATCATATGGTATTGTCTTTCTCTGTCCGACTTATTTCACTCAGCATAATACCTTCTAGGTCCATCCATGTTGTCACAAACGGCAAGATCTCATTCTTTTTTATGGCTGAGTATTATCCAGTGTGTGTGTGTGTGTGTGTGTGTGTGTGTGTGTGTGTCACATCTTCTTTATCCTTTCATCTATCAGTGGACACTTAGGTTGTTTCCACATCTTGGCTGTTGTAAATAATGCCACAACAGGGGCACCTGGCTGGCTCAGTCAGTGGAGCATGCGATCCTTGATCTCGGGGTTGTGGATTTGAGCCCCACATTGGGTGTAGAGATTACTTAATAAAATCTTTTAAAAAAATAACACCACAACGAACATGGAGTGCATATATCTCTTCAAATTGGTGTTTTTGTTTTTCTTTGGGTAAATACTCAGAAATGGAATTGGCTGGATCTTATGGTAGTTCTATTTTTAATTTTTTGAGGGACCTCCACACTGCCATTCCCCTTTTTTGAAATATTCCCTTTCCTTGGTTTCTCTGACACATCACTCTCCCCGCTTTTCTCATACCTCTTTGGTTCCTCCTTATCCTCCTTTTTTCAACCACTAAATGCTAGCATTCAACTCAGTTTAGCCCCTCTTCTCACTTTAAAATCTCATCCAGGGTAAGATTTAAAATCTTCAAATTTAAAAACCTTAAAATTTAAAAACTTTAAAATCATACCTGGGTGGCTCAGTTGGTTGGGCATCTGACTCTTGATTTTGGCTCAGGTCATGATCTCAGGGTTGTGGGATCAAGCCCCACAGCCAGCTCTGTGCTGAGTATGCAGCCCGCTTAAGATTCTCTTTCTCTCCCTTTCCCTCTGCCCCCCACTAAAAAATAATTAAGGGCGTCTAAGTGGCTCAGTTGGTTAAACTGCCTTGGGCTCAGGTCATAATCTCGGGGTCCTGGGATCGAGTCCCAAATCGTGCTCCCTGCTAAGCGGGGAGGCTGCTTTTCCCTCTCCCTCTGCCGCTCCCCTTGCTTGTACTCTCTCTCTGTGGCAAACAAATAAATAAATAAAATAATTTTAAAAATAAAAATAAAATCTCATCCCGATCTGGGGCGTCGATTACCAGCTGTTCACATATCTCATAAATTTGTATCTCCAGCTTTTCTCTGAGCTCCAAACATTTTTCATCCAAGTGCTTACTGTACTACGTCTCCTCTTGGATGTCTCAAAAGCACCTTAAATTCAACATATTCAAAACCAAACTCTTCTCTTCCTCCTCCGCCTAAAAACCAAGAGCAATAACCTGGTCCTCTTGCAGTGTTCCCTATCTCAGGGAATGGCACCGTCATCCATCCATTTGCAAAAGCCAGAAACCAGGGAGTCATCCTTGCCATGTTCCCCCCTCTCTGATTTTCATGCACAACCCATTCTGAAGCCCTATCAATTGGGCCTACTTAAGCATCTCTTAAAGCTCTCTTCTCTCTCGATGTCTACCACTCTCCCTGCCACTAAGATATCTTCTTTTCTCACCAGACACGTGGTTGTAGCTAGCCTTCTAATTGAGCTCCCTGCTTTGATGTTTGCCCCTCATCCAATACCTTTTACAGCCAAAATAGTCTTTTTCACTTTTAATCTTTTCAATAATCACTACTGTGCTTAGGATAAAGGCACATATCACTACCACAGTCTCTGAGGCCCTGCACAGCCTGGCCCATATCTAGCTCATCGGTGCCATTTTTTTAAAAAGATTCTATTTATTTGAGAAGAGAGAGAGAGATTGAGAGCACAAGCAGGCAGAGCAGCAGGCAGAGGGAGAGGGAGAAGCAGGCTCCCTGATAAGCCCCCGACATGGGGCTCGATCCCAGAACCCTGGGATCATGACCTGAGCCAAAGGCAGACGCTTCACCAACTGAGCCACCCGGGTGCCTCTCATCAGCGTCATTTTATAAAATTCTCCACTTGCTGACTGAGTTACAGCTGTACCAGCTCTCTTTTGTCCCTCATATGCATTAAGCTTCCTCCTGCCATAGGGCCTTTGCACGTGCCTTTCCCTCTGCTTGGAATGCCTTTTTCTCCCCCCTCATCCAGTTAATACCCATGCACTTTACAGATCTCTGAGGAGGTTTCGCTTGCTCAGGGACGCTTCCCTGACCTCACATACCTCTGTGTGCCTCTCCTACAGAGCACTCATCACAGTTGTAATTTTACATGTATTTGAATGAATATTTGAGTACTGTTTGACTAGACTGTAAGCTTCACTGGCAGACACCAAGGTCGTTCTGCTTGCTGCTGTGCTGACACATGATAGCTGCTAAATATATATTTTTCGAGGAAAGTAGGGGAAAAGGTAGGAAAGGGATAAGGATAGAAGAAGGGAGGGAGGAAAGGGAGAGCAAGAGAGGGGACTCTCCCCCATGATCGGTTATTTGTAAATTTTCATTCTCCTTGTATTTCTAACGCACTTTGCTTTGTATATCTTTAATTCATTTGTTATATGCATTAAGGTCCATACTTGTCACATGTTCTTGGTGGAGCGTACATATGTTTTTAAAGATTTTATTTTTAAGGAATCTTTACACCCAACGTGGGGCTTGAACTTACAACCCTGAGATCAAGAGTCGCATGCTGCACTGACTGAACCAGCCAGGCGCCCTGTGTGTACTTTTTATCAATATTACATATCCCTTCGTCTCTTTTAATATTCTTAGCTCTGAATTATATTTTCCTCTGATTCAAATGGGGCTCTTTTTATGCTAGCCTTTGGACAACTCAAAGTTTTACTATTTCTTTGCTTACTACTATTTCTTATATTCCACAGTATTCCTCTCTTGGGATTCATTTTCCAGTTTTCTGTAATACCTACCTGAGTAATTCACAGAGGTTCTGGATATGTCTGCAACGTGTTCAGAATATGTCTAAAAATTAGAATTTGAAAATTGGAGTTGCATTCCATATATTATTTCTTTTGCTGTTGTTGTGCCATATATTATTTCACTCCCCCTACCCCTTCACCACTTAGGGTCAATTGTACTATCTATTCATTTTGGTTCTTCTTTCATGTTGTACATTTTCTCTAAATATTGTTGGTAATCCTTTGTTGGCCATATATGTTAGTGAGTAAGGGACACATCGTTAGCAAAGATAGCTTGCCTGGGTTTCCTGTGCATTTTTGTGTCTCCCAACTGGCCTGTCTTCTGAGCAGGAGGGTTGTATGTGTTGCTTTAAAGTGGGTGGGTATGGAGACTTCACTTAGTTTTATTTGTAAAATTTATTTATTTTAGTGAGAGAGAGTGCACGTGTGTGCAGGTGGGGGGAGGGGCAGAGGGTGAGGGAGAGAGAGAATCCTCAAGCAGACTTCCCAGTAAGCCCGGAGCCCCACGTGGGGCTGGAAACCAGACGCTGAGATCATGACCTGAGCCAAAATCAAGAGTCAGATGCTTAACTGGCTGAGCCACCCAGGCTCCCTTGGAGGCTTCACTTGAAAGTGGGTGGGTACGGAGGTGATAGAAAAGTTGTTTCCCTTCTTAATCCAGTCATCCGTTGAAGGGCATCTCGGCTCCTTCCACAATTTAGCTATTGTGAACAATGCTGCTGTGAACATTGGGGTGCATATGGCCCTTCTCTTCACTACGTCTGTACCTTTGGGGTAAACACCCAGTAGTGCAATGGCTGGGTCATAGAGTAGCTCAAGAAGCTGTGGTCCATGTATACAATGGAATATTACTCAGCCATCAAAAAGAACGAGTTCTCAACATTTGCAGCAACATGGACAGGACTGGAGAAGATAATGCTAAGTGAAATAAGTCAAGCAGAGAAAGACAATTATCATATGGTTTCTCTCATTTATGGAACATAAGAAGTAGGAAGATCGGTAGGAGAAGAAAGGGAAGAAGGAAGGGGGGGTAAGCAGAAGAGGGAATGAACCATGAGAGACTATGGACCCTGGGAAACAAACTGAGGGCTTCAGAGGGGAGGGGGGTGGGGGATTGGGATAGGCCGGTGATGGGTTGTAAGGAGGGCACATATTGCATGGTGCAGTGGGTGTTATACGCAACTAATGAATCATCGAACTTTACATCGGAAACCGGGGATGTACTGTACGGTGACTAACATAATATAATAAAAAAATTAAAATAAATAAATAAATTATGTAGGTTGTCAGAAAAGACAAGATAGGCCTTCAACAGAAAAAGTGACATTTAATTTCTCAAGTGTCATTTCTTGAAGTACTATAATCCAATGCTTCTGACCCGATTTCAAATCATTCTCAATTCACTCCCCCACTCTTGTCAATCTCATCACCCTTCATCTACTCTATGCTCTCCTAAGAAGTTTTAAAAATAAAATAAATAAACTATTTCATAATACTCTACAAAAAGTTGAGGACTCTTGAATCTGTAATCATTATAGTATGACTCTTTTTCTGTGGGGTAGGTCTGCATTTGAAACCACTGAACTGCATCAAACTTGGGCCATGTAGTCCCCTTTCTTTGAAAATTGAGTTATACAAACTGAGGGCTTCAGAGGGGAGGGGGTGGGGGAATGGGATAGACCGGTGATGGGTATTAAGGAGGGCACGTATTGAATGGTGCACTGGGTGTTATATGCGAGTAATGAATCATGGAACTTTACATCAAAAACTAGGGATGTACTGTCTGGTGACTAACATAATAAAAAATTATTATGAAAAAAAAAAAGGAAAAGAAAGGCTGCTTCCCTGAATCCCTACAAATTGCCGAAGCAATTTTACTTTGACAGCACAGGACTTGAGTGTATTTCTCTCCTGGCCAGAGGAGCTTCTCTTTTTTTGTTTTTCTATGTATTTTGTGGAAGTCTAGATTATACATACCAAGTTCTGCTCTGTTTTTTTCTAGAATCCTACACTCACACAAGCCAACTTTGGGAAGCAAATAGGTCACTTCAGTGTGAAAGTTTAGGCTCCAACTCTGGAATGAGTAGAGGGATGGAGGGACAGGGCTGGTCACAGAGAGGCTGAGCTGACCCTCCTTTTCTGAATGCAATTCCTTAATTGACTCGAGGGACCCCCACCACCACTTTTTCTATTCATTCTGAGATTTGATTTTCTCTGGATTTGCTTCAATAGTTTTCTCTTACATGTTTTAGACGGACTCCTCCTCCTCTCTTATCAATATGATTATATCTGATTTCTATCCTCAAGGGATTCGCCACAATTTCTGAACTGCTGATGGTACACTTTCCTTTAATTATACCACTCTTGGTCCTTTTAAAAGATTTGGGGAGGAGAAGATAGGGACGAAGTTACCAGTGCTTAAGGCTGTCCTCTTGATGTAATCCGACCAAAGTAATTTTCTTATGTCAATTTGCCTGAGGCAAGGAGAGTGGCTAGGACTCGCTCTGAGAGGCAAGGGGAAAGGGCCTCTTGAAGCCCTGGTTTCTGATTACTCAGGACTACTAATTAAGGCCTATTAGGGTTTAGAAACCTAGTATCTGCATATCAGTGCTTCTGAGAGAGTCAAGCAGGCTGCTAGCAGTCAGAACCCTCAGAATAGAAAAACTGCAAAAAAAAAAAAAAAGTGCCCCCTCAGGGTAAATTAATTAGAAAATGGCACCCCTTTGGATAGGCCAATTGTAAAAAAGCTTGCCTTTCTCTGCTGTTAGTGGCATTCCTGCATGAGGGCACAAGGCTGGCAGACTACAGGCTCCTCTCACCCTCCTCTCACATACACCTTCAAATGGGCCCCCTTGTGCAGGACATATCCTGCAGAGCCATATACAGCAAATGGTAGCCTCAGCTAATATCAATTACAACACCCAGAGACAAAGCCTCCACCCTCCGGGGCTTCTCCCAATTCTACCTGCCTGCACAGGGCAGAGAGGTCAAGTTCAAGCTCAGAGAGACTTTGCTCAAGTAGGCCTCCTGTGACAGCAACCTCTGCTCCCCACCACCCTCTGCCCCAAGAGACAGGCCTCTGACTTCCCTAAGCCCTTGCAAAGCCAATGTTGTAGAGTAGCCAGAGATCATGCCTCCAACCATCCGGGAACTCTGGTTTTAAAGACTAGGCCCTCTTCCCTGCAGATAGGTCCACCCTCAGTATCAAGAGGAGACGTCTTTAATAAAGATGCAAATGCCACCAACAGCCCTCAGAGACCATCAACCACCACTAGGCCTCTCCAGGAGTTGTCCTCAGGAACCAGGGACAAGGCTTCTACTGACCACGCTAGAGTGCCCCCCCTCTCGCCTGCCGCCACAACCTACCCACTTACTCAACCTGGGTAACTTTCACAAGCAGAACTGGCCATATCGTGAGCATCCAGATCTCTCTCTGGTTCACTTTCAACAAATAATAAACCTCTTTGCTGGGGTAACACATGTGAAGCACTTAGAACAGTGCATGCTGTCCTGTGAGTGCTTCTGCGAGGGCTAGCTAGCTTCATTCAGTTACCTGTCAGCCTGCTTCCCACTTTCACAAGTTATGCTTTCATGTAACATTTACCTCTTAGTTTCACGGAAGGTGGAGTCTATATTCTGGGTTTTTTTTTTTTTCCTTACTGTTTTAAGGTGATTTCTGTACTTTGCTCCTTACAAAATTTTTATTTTTTATGTAGTCTTGTCTGTCAATGGATGGCCAAAAGGTACTAGATAAAAGTCAGCAGCTATTCCTTATAAAAATTCTAAGTATAGGGGCGCCTATGTGGCTCAGTCAGTGAAGCGCCTGCCTTTAGCTCAGGTCATGATCCTGGGGTCCCGGGATTGAGCCCCGCGTCAGCAGAGAGCCTGCTTCTCCCTCTCGCTCTGCCCCTCCTCCCGTCTTGTGCTGCCTCTCTCTGTCAAATAAATAAATAAAATCTCGTTAAAAATTCTAAGTAAAATAGAATAGACAAGAACTTCCTAAACATAGAAAAGAGTATAAAAAAGTAAGCATCATGACCACGTTATCTCCCATCAAATTCAGGAATAAGGTACAGATGCCCTCTATGGTGTTTTGAAGATTCTAAAATGTAATAAACCAAGAAAATGAAAAAAGTTGTATAGGGGCGGCTGGGTGGCACAGCGGTTAAGCGTCTGCCTTCGGCTCAGGGCGTGATCCCGGCGTTGTGGAATCGAGCCCCACATCAGGCTCCTCTGCTGGGAGCCTGCTTCTTCCTCTCCCACTCCCCCTGCTTGTGTTCCCTCTCTCGCTGGCTGTCTCTATATCTATCAAATAAATAAATAAAATCTTTAAAAAAAAAAGAAAAAAGTTGTATAAATCTAAAAGGAATAAAGAAAAAAAGAATAATTATTTATAGATGATAGGATTATATGCATCAAGAATCCACAAAATGCAATTTAAAAACTATTAAAACCAAGAAGTCTGTATAGTGGACATCTGCTGTTTTGGTTTGCCCAGCATTCCTTCTTTTTTTTTCCTTTTTTTTCTTTTTTAAGATTTTATTTATTTATTTGACAGAGAGAGACAGCAAGAGAGGGAACACAAGCAAGGGGAGTGGGAGAGGGGGAAGCAGGCCTCCCGCCGAGCATGGAGCCCGATGTGGGGCTCAATCCTAGGACCCTGGGATCACGACCCGAGTCGAAGGCAGACACCCAACGGCTGAGCCACCCAGGTGCCCCTGCCCAGCATTCTTTCTTCCCTGCTTCTAGTAATAGCACTCCTCTTCCTTTGAGAGCTGTTCCTCCTTCACTGTCCTTTCAATATAGTCCTGGTAATGATAGTACCTTGCCCCATTCACCCTCCACACACATGGCTGTGCACCGAACCCCAGATGGGCTATAATCATAATATCAAACTCTGCTGGACACAGTGATAGCTCCAAGGGGTAGGCATGTGTCCCAGGCCAGAGATATAAGACCTGCCCTGGAATAATCCAGATCAAAGGTAAAGAAGTAGCTTTCTCTTTTCTTTGGATATTAAACTGTAAGGATGTGACCCCAAAGCAGTTGGTATCCATGTCTCTACCAAAAAGTCTTAGAGAATGAGGCAAGACAGAGAAGAGAGAAGCAGAGCAGATGGAGAGATGACTGAGAATCTGGTCATTTAAGTCTCTGGATCCTGATGTGTCTGAGATCTGTCCTGTCCTTCCCAGTTATAGCAGTCAATAAACTCCATTTTCCTTAAGCTTATTCAGCTTGGGTTTCTGTCACTTGCAAACAAGAGTCCTAACTAAATACAAGCAGTATGTAAGATAAATATACTGAATCCCATAGCTTTTGGTTTTTTTCTTTTTTTAAGTATTATAAAATAACTAACTCCCTTTTGTTTTATTTTCCAACATTATTATTAAATTTTCAAACGTACAGAAAAGTTTAAAGAATTTTATAGTGAATACCAATATACCCACCATCTAGATTTTATAATTAGCATTCTATTATTATATTCCAATAGCTTTCTTTTATTTTAACAGTAACAGAAATAGAGACAGGAAAAAAAAAAAACACCTATCCCATTCACAAGAGTAGAAAAAAGTATGTGTGAAACACCAACCGGCACAGAAAAATAAAGCCCCCACAAAATTCTGCTTTGTCTTTTCTTATTCTTTTTTTTAACTTTATTTTTAAGTAATCTCCACACCCAACCTGGGGCTCCAACCCACAACCCCAAGATCAAGAGTTTGGGGCTCCACCGACTGTGCCTGGCCTTGCTCTTTCTAGACAAAGGACCAGGAAAGGAGTGACCGGGCAAGACAGAAAATTTTAGATAGATCTACTCTAGCCAAATGTCATGGAAAAAAACTATGGCTTCACCCTCACCCACATCAGCAATGGGCAGAGTGGGGAGTCTAGACTTCCATCCTTGGCAGGTTATAATGAGGCTCCCATCCCTACCCCATCACCCACTTGCACCACCCCTCGCGCCTCAGGGGAGACCACCTGGGGAGCTTGACGCCCCTTTTCCCCCCGCCCCCCCCCACTGGGGTGGTGTTAGAAGAGACCCAGTGGAGAGTCAGGATTTCAGTCACAGTAGGTTTTGCACGGAACCACCTTGGCTGACCTGCAGATGTTCCATAGGTGGTATTATTAAAGACAGAGAAACTTGGGACTTTAAGAATGTAGCAATATCAGAGGGCCGCCTGGGTGGCTCGGTGGCTTAAGAAATTTATCAGTATCAGATACATCGTGAGTTTTCTGTTTTTGCTTTTGGCGCCAACCAGGCCCCTGTTAGCTGAGTGGGGTTTCCCCTGAAGGGATTGGTAAGATCCGCTGTCAATCAATCATCCTTGAAAGCCGTTAAATGAACCGGAAGTTCAGGTTGGGTGGGCAGGACTTAGCTAGAAGAAAGCCCACTCGTTGCTAACCTGACTAACGGTCATTGGTGGTCAGTTGTCATTCGTATTCGGAGCTGTCCGTTCCAATCATAATAGTTGGAACGCCAGTAACCACAACAAATCCTGTTGGTCCTGAGACGGTGAGTTAAACAGGCCCTTAGAGATCGTGGAAAGCAGAGAAGGTATCCTTTAGGAGCTTACTGGCTGTGGGCCTGCCTTAGAGCCAAGAGGCTCTAAGCCAAGGCTCATCTCTGGCAATTTTCGTTATTCCCAAAG
>NW_024423319.1:29550748-29563948 GCF_017311325.1 Ursus maritimus
AAAAGTTGTATAAATCTAAAAGGAATAAAGAAAAAAAGAATAATTATTTATAGATGATAGGATTATATGCATCAAGAATCCACAAAATGCAATTTAAAAACTATTAAAACCAAGAAGTCTGTATAGTGGACATCTGCTGTTTTGGTTTGCCCAGCATTCCTTCTTTTTTTTTCCTTTTTTTTCTTTTTTAAGATTTTATTTATTTATTTGACAGAGAGAGACAGCAAGAGAGGGAACACAAGCAAGGGGAGTGGGAGAGGGGGAAGCAGGCCTCCCGCCGAGCATGGAGCCCGATGTGGGGCTCAATCCTAGGACCCTGGGATCACGACCCGAGTCGAAGGCAGACACCCAACGGCTGAGCCACCCAGGTGCCCCTGCCCAGCATTCTTTCTTCCCTGCTTCTAGTAATAGCACTCCTCTTCCTTTGAGAGCTGTTCCTCCTTCACTGTCCTTTCAATATAGTCCTGGTAATGATAGTACCTTGCCCCATTCACCCTCCACACACATGGCTGTGCACCGAACCCCAGATGGGCTATAATCATAATATCAAACTCTGCTGGACACAGTGATAGCTCCAAGGGGTAGGCATGTGTCCCAGGCCAGAGATATAAGACCTGCCCTGGAATAATCCAGATCAAAGGTAAAGAAGTAGCTTTCTCTTTTCTTTGGATATTAAACTGTAAGGATGTGACCCCAAAGCAGTTGGTATCCATGTCTCTACCAAAAAGTCTTAGAGAATGAGGCAAGACAGAGAAGAGAGAAGCAGAGCAGATGGAGAGATGACTGAGAATCTGGTCATTTAAGTCTCTGGATCCTGATGTGTCTGAGATCTGTCCTGTCCTTCCCAGTTATAGCAGTCAATAAACTCCATTTTCCTTAAGCTTATTCAGCTTGGGTTTCTGTCACTTGCAAACAAGAGTCCTAACTAAATACAAGCAGTATGTAAGATAAATATACTGAATCCCATAGCTTTTGGTTTTTTTCTTTTTTTAAGTATTATAAAATAACTAACTCCCTTTTGTTTTATTTTCCAACATTATTATTAAATTTTCAAACGTACAGAAAAGTTTAAAGAATTTTATAGTGAATACCAATATACCCACCATCTAGATTTTATAATTAGCATTCTATTATTATATTCCAATAGCTTTCTTTTATTTTAACAGTAACAGAAATAGAGACAGGAAAAAAAAAAAACACCTATCCCATTCACAAGAGTAGAAAAAAGTATGTGTGAAACACCAACCGGCACAGAAAAATAAAGCCCCCACAAAATTCTGCTTTGTCTTTTCTTATTCTTTTTTTTAACTTTATTTTTAAGTAATCTCCACACCCAACCTGGGGCTCCAACCCACAACCCCAAGATCAAGAGTTTGGGGCTCCACCGACTGTGCCTGGCCTTGCTCTTTCTAGACAAAGGACCAGGAAAGGAGTGACCGGGCAAGACAGAAAATTTTAGATAGATCTACTCTAGCCAAATGTCATGGAAAAAAACTATGGCTTCACCCTCACCCACATCAGCAATGGGCAGAGTGGGGAGTCTAGACTTCCATCCTTGGCAGGTTATAATGAGGCTCCCATCCCTACCCCATCACCCACTTGCACCACCCCTCGCGCCTCAGGGGAGACCACCTGGGGAGCTTGACGCCCCTTTTCCCCCCGCCCCCCCCCACTGGGGTGGTGTTAGAAGAGACCCAGTGGAGAGTCAGGATTTCAGTCACAGTAGGTTTTGCACGGAACCACCTTGGCTGACCTGCAGATGTTCCATAGGTGGTATTATTAAAGACAGAGAAACTTGGGACTTTAAGAATGTAGCAATATCAGAGGGCCGCCTGGGTGGCTCGGTGGCTTAAGAAATTTATCAGTATCAGATACATCGTGAGTTTTCTGTTTTTGCTTTTGGCGCCAACCAGGCCCCTGTTAGCTGAGTGGGGTTTCCCCTGAAGGGATTGGTAAGATCCGCTGTCAATCAATCATCCTTGAAAGCCGTTAAATGAACCGGAAGTTCAGGTTGGGTGGGCAGGACTTAGCTAGAAGAAAGCCCACTCGTTGCTAACCTGACTAACGGTCATTGGTGGTCAGTTGTCATTCGTATTCGGAGCTGTCCGTTCCAATCATAATAGTTGGAACGCCAGTAACCACAACAAATCCTGTTGGTCCTGAGACGGTGAGTTAAACAGGCCCTTAGAGATCGTGGAAAGCAGAGAAGGTATCCTTTAGGAGCTTACTGGCTGTGGGCCTGCCTTAGAGCCAAGAGGCTCTAAGCCAAGGCTCATCTCTGGCAATTTTCGTTATTCCCAAAGGTTTAAAAGAGGTATGCTGCTATAGAAGTTATAGCCTTTACTCACCAGGCGATATGGAGAAGTTAAGGAAAAGCATGTTAGAGTCGTAGTTACCTGGAGAGAAACTTCTCAGCCGGGTGGTGACCGCGATGGGGCGGGTACTCCCAACAACCTTGGCTCTGTAGCCTGAGGAGAGGCCAATATAGAAGATAGAGACCTGCTTCCGATCACAGTGAGATCAATGAGAACCTCCGAAATAGCTGGAGGACACCTTGATGGGAGTCTGTTGGCCTTGAAGTCCCCTGGGGGGCGGTGAGTGGGGGGCACAAGCCATAGTAATTTAAGAGGGCATGGCAGATTTCCAATTTAAGATGTTCGTCTGAAAAATTGTGCTTTTTCTCCCCAAGTTAGCTTTAAATGAAAGAAAAAAACTAAATATTAGAGCTGTAACCATAAGGGATGAAGGGTAAGGGTATGATTAGCTCGACAAAACTGTGAGGATTTTCTTGAAGATATGAAACAAATAGGATGCAATTGACTGAGAACGAGTCAATGAATCCAGAACACTATACACATGTGGGAGAGGACTGCTGTAAACATGAATTCTCTTTTCTAATGTAGCCTTTCAAAGACAGACTATGTCACAGTCGTCTGAATCAGGGGATGGGAGTGATGATGCAGCCATCTCAGAAGATACTGGTGAGTAAATAAACTAGGAAAAGTGAAATATGGAGTTAAATACACATGCGAAGAGTACGTCTAGGAAGGGGCACCTCGATGACTCAGTCTGTAGAGCATGCAACTCTTCATCTCAGCTCAGGTCTTGATCTCAAGCACCTGAGTTAGTGCCCTGCCTTGGGCTCCATATGGAGCCNACTTAAATTAAAAAAAAAAAAAAAGAAGAAGAAAGAAAGAAAAAAAATCAAGCATAATGAAACCATTCATATGAAAAATTAATAGCAAGATGGAAATAAATTTCTGGAGAGAGGATGGTGGTAAAGAGGGCATTTCTGCTTTGTTGTGGTTGTTTTACAGTGAGGATGAAGTCATGTTTATTTTGGCAAGAAATTAAAAGTTTGATAATATTTAGTGTTCCTAATGGTGTGGGCAATCTGCAGTCATTCTGAAGGTGAGAGTGTATGTACTGCATTTCTGAAGAGTAAGATGGCAATCTATCAAAATTTCCCGATTCTACTTCAAATATATGCTCAGAAATACTTTTCCACGTGCATAAAGATTTATATTACAGGATGTTCATTGCTGCATATTTGTAGTAGAAAAAAAATGGAAATAACCAAATACCCAAAAATAAGAGAATGGTTAAATAAACATGGTATGTCTTTACTATGAAATAGTTTGCAGCCCTTAAAAAGAGTGAGATTTCTATGCACTGTCATGGAAAGATCTCCGAAGTATATTAAGTTTAAAAAGCAACTTGTAGAGCCAAATGTACAGTAATGATACCATTAAAAAATATCAAAGCTTCCTATTTATATATATACAAATATATGTACAGAAATGCTGAGGAAGGCTATGCACCAAACTTAACAGCGGAGGGACTTTTTATTTTATATACTGCTATATATATATATATATATATATATTTTTTTTTTTACAGGAATATGGTTGTAAGTCATTTGTATAAGTCAACAAAACTGAAAGATAACCATTCATAGAATTTAGTGTGTAGAAGTTCCCAACCACTAATAGTTGAAAAAAAGGTAAAAAGAAAATTCAGTCAGTCCAGTAAGGAAATGGGAAAAAGAAATGATAAAGTGATAATTAGATTTTTTAAGTGATAGGAATATGTGTATTCATATACAGTATACTATGCTGCCCTAAAAAGTGGTAAGGCAGATTCATGTATACTGACAAGGAAAGATGTCCATGGTATCATAGGAGCAAAATAAAGTCACAGAACAATTCATGTAAGTATGATCTGCTTTAATAACTATATGTTGCTAAATGTATAGAAAAAGACTTTAGGGACAGCTAGGTGGCTCAGTCGGTTAAGCGTCTGCCTTCAACTCAGGTCATGATCCCGGGGTCCTGGGGTTGAGCCCCAGGTCAGGCTCCCTGCTCAGTGGAGAGTCTGTTTCTCCCTCACCCTCTGCCCCTACACCTGTTTGTGCTCTCTCTCTCTCTCAAATAAATAAATACAACTTTTAAAAAAGAAAAAGACTTTAATTAGCAAACCGTTAACTGAGCTTACTTTTAGGGAATGGGTTTAGTTGGAGAGCAGAGAGTTATGGGAGGTATCACCTTATTTTGTGGTTAAAGGTTGTTGAGACCTGGACATCTCACAAGCAGGGAGAGAAGCAGAAGGAGAGGGAGAAGCAGACTCCCCACCAAGCTGGATGCCCAATGTGGGGCTTGATCCCAGGACGTGGAGATCATGACCTGAGCCGAAGGCAGATGCTTAACCATCTGAGCCACCCAGGTGCCCTGAGACCTGGACATCTCTAAATATACAGCTGATCATATTGCTCCCTTCCCTGCTTGAAGCCCTTCAATGGTTACCCATGACCTACTGGATCAAATCCAAACTCTGGAGCATGGCGTATAATGTTCCCCATGATCTGAACCCTGCCTGCCTCTTTGTCTTCACCTCCCACCATCCCTCCATCAAGCCTACTGCACATCAGTCACACAGCATGGTAATACTTGCATTTGCTTAAATGGGCCATGATTTTTCTCGTACTTCCATGTATTTGTACACACTGTTCCCTTTTTCAAGTAACCCCTAGGTTTCCAGATCTTGCCATCCTGATACTACAAATTAAGTTCAGATTTGTATAATTAATAAACAATTATAACAACTCGGAGTCCCCATCTTGTGGACCATGGAAAGTCTATTCTTCCACCAGATTGGAGGAAGATTCCCCCAGGTCCCAAAGGAATCCATGAGAAATGCCTGAATGTTCCAAAAATCAGTCCTAGTTGTCATTTGCCATCTCTGCCAGCTATTCTTTCTCCAAACTGCTAAGTTCTGGCGTTCAACAAGTCACCACTTGGTCTTTATTATTTTTTTTAAACCCCTTTTCTTCCTTTTTTTGTATTATGTTATGTCAGTCACCATACAGTACTTCATTAGTTTTTGATGTAGTGTTCCATGATTCATTGTTTGCGTATAACACTTTTCCCCCCCATTTTTTAAAAGGATTTCTCTATGCTCAGGGGCATCTGGGCAGCTCAATCAGTTAATCATCTGACTCTTGGTTTCCGCTCAGGTCATGATCTCCTGGGTAGTGAGCTCGAGCCCCATGTCAGGCTCTGTGCTCAGCAGGAAGTCTGCTTGAAGATTCTCTCCCTCTACCCCTCTCCTATTTTCTCTCTCAAATAAATAAAAAAAAAATCTTAAAAAAAAAAGAAATCTCTATGCCCAACATGGGGCTTGAACTCAGAGTCACATGCTCTACCAACTGAGCCAGCCAGGCACCCTGGTCCCTATACTTTAAAGAAACTTATTATGGGGCACCTGGGTGGCTGAGTCAGTTAGGTGTCTGACTCTTGATCTCAGCTCAGGTCTTGATCTCACAGTCATGAGTTCAGGCCCCATGTGGAGCCTACTTAAAAAATAATAACAATAAAAATAAAAATTTTTATTATATAATTTTAATACATACAGAAGAATATGTGTGACATGTAATTTATGGAGCATAATAAGAAAACAAACACCCATGAACCCATCATCAGCCTAAGAACTAGAACATTACCAATGCTTTTGAATCTACCTAAATTCACCCCCTTGCTTCCCCCAAAGCAATCCCCTATCCTGGATTTTGTGTTTATTTTTTCCCTTCTATATTTTAATGGTTTTACCATATTTTCTACCCATTTAAGTTTTCCTTATTTTTGAGCTTTACAAAAAAGTTATCAACTGCATATATTCTGTAATTACTGCTTTTTTCATGTAACATTATTTTTGCGATTTATGCATGTAGCTGTAACTAATTTTTCAGTGTCGTGTAGTATTTCATTGTGTTACCCCAATTTATTTAGTCATTCTATCAAAGAATATTCTCTTGCTGTTTTTTGAGGCCTGTATCAAAGGTGATGCAGACTAGGAACAGAAAATCCTTAGCATGTTTTGAATCACTTCCCCCCTGTGCCACCACTATGCAGTCTCCACATATCCATTATTGGAACTTTGTATATTCAAGGGAAAAGGTCAGCAATTTCTTTTTTCTGTAAAGGACTAGATAGGAAATATTTTAGGCTCTTGCTGGCCATATGGTCTGTCCCAACTACTGAACTCTGTTGTTCTAGCACGAAAGCAGCCACGAAAAATATGTAGATGGATGAGTATGGCAGTATTCCAATAAAACTTTCTTATTAAAAAAATTTTTCGTTATTTCAATGAGAGAGTGAAGGGAGAGGAGCAGAGGGAGAGAGAAACTCAAGCAGACTTTGCACTGAGCGTGGAGCCCAATGTGGGGCTCGATCTCACTACCCTGAGATCAGACCTGAGCTGAAACCAAGAGTCAGATGCCGAACCGACTATGCCACTCAGGCGCCCCTCCAATAAAACTTTCTTTATAAAATAGGCAGCTGGCTGGGTTCATTCCACTGACTGTCCTTTCTCAAACTCTGCTCTAGTTCATCTGAATTCCTGTAGCATTGTCCAGTATTGTGGTCACATGTGCATCTGTAGTATCTCATTTCTTTCTCATTACCTTATTTCCCGTGCTTATCTCTCCCTATGCCCACGCCCCCCCCCTGCCCCCCCAGTTCCTGAACCAGTGTGGCTCAAAGCAAGAATTATTATCAGTAGCCACAGCTCCAACAGCAAGTACGGGATAGGAGTAAGGGAGTAAGGCCTGGTGCTAAGAAACCTAAGAACTACTGATGAAGTTGGGGAATATAAGTGAGGTTCAGTGGGGTTGGGTCCGGAGCCGACGACCGAGAAAGAATTCTTGAGACATCTTTGGTGCAAAATGGTGGTTTATTAAAGCATGGGGACAGGACCCATGGGCAGAAAGAGCTGCTGCCCCGGGGTTGTGAGGAATGGCCTATTTTATACCCTCAAGTGGGGAGGGGGCTAGGGATAGCCTAAGTCTCTAAGGAATTTTGGAAGCAAGGTCTCCAGGACCTTGAGGGGCTAGCTACTGTTGGGAAAGGGTCATTTATTACCGTCTAATAAAACCTCAGTCATGAGACCCTTCAGATGTATATCGGTGGGCCATATGCTTGGGGGATGATTGCCAACACATATCTTGGGGGGGGCGGTTAGAGATAAAGGAAGTTTCCAAAGGAATTTTTATACGTTAAAGTAGACTTACAGTATCTTGGTGGAGGGGAGGGGATCAGGCCAGGACTGCCTTTTGCCCTTAGCAAAGTATTAACATCGAGGCAGCTGAGTTCCTAGAGGAATGTCACCATGCCTGTTTCAAGGACTTGTCAATGGGCTGTAGGTAGTAAGGACTGTTTCTTTGTCCTTTAGGGCAGCCAGGAGTACCTGAGGAATGTTGCATACATCCCATGGTGGTGGGGGGCCGGGGGTTGCAGGGTGTCAGCTTCTGCTTTGTCTTCAGCTTGCCTTCCGTTCCCTCATAATTTCCCCCCTGAACAATTTTGACCCTTAAATCTTTAAGGTTGTTGAAGGTGGAAGGTCTCATCTTCTGTAACTTCTTCCTGCTGAATAGGGGCGTAGAGATGTCCCTACCTATGGGTCAACATTGGTCAGTTGGGAAACATACAGGGGAGTTATGAAAGGGGAGGCAGCTGAATCCAACGTGGACATCTCTTTGAGTAGAAGGGATTATCTGTTAGCTGGAAGTTATGGCAGTGAAGGAGTCTTTGCACTAGGCAGGGAGACATCAGATATGACAAAACAAGGTTAATATTATAAGGAGAAAGAGAGGTCTGAATAAAAGACATTTGATAGTTGACCTTTGATAATTTTACTCCAGTCCAGGAGTTTAAAACAATCACTAAAGGAAAGAGATCATTTAAAGTGCCAATATAAGTATTTATGTCAGTTAGAAACCCAGAAGTATTTTGTGGTAATCTGGACTGTATACACAGCATTGTTTTTATGCTACTACATATTTCACCTTGTATAGCAGTTAAAAACATCTAACATCACTCTATTCTATAGAGTATCACTTAGGGCTTTGACCATGTATTCAAGAGTTACCATGTGCCAAACAACGTGCTCCAGTCTCAAAGAGGTAAAAAAGATAGATGCTAGGTGGTCATACTAGTGAGACACAGAACATGTCCACCATGGTTTTAAATTTGGAAGGTTGGCTGGGTTGGTAACGGTTTTAATAATGCATCCATGCATCCAGGCAAAACCCAGAGTATTGTGACTTATCCAGCAAGGAGGAAGCTATGGACACAGGTTAAGTTGCAGAGCCACTGGGTCCCAGCCAGGAGCCAGTCATATAATACTGGGCCTCCTTGAACTGCAGTCAGGATTTCAAGGGCTACTTGGTTTTGGAGGGCCATACATGCAATGATTTCAGGCCCCTATTTGATTGGGGAGTTATGGCTTGATAATGATCCCCTTTTCTTCCCCAAATTGCACCATGAGCATGGAGGATCAGGGAAATATATTTGAAGCCAGTATAAATATTTTTAAAGCTTTTGCCAATTGCAAAGCACAGGTGGGCGCTATTAATTCTGCTTTGAGGGCAGACATGTTTGCTGACAGGGCTTTGACCTCAACAGTCTTGAGTTAGACTTGACTATAACATACCCAGTTTTTCTTACTCCTCTTTTCCATGAAACTGTTACCATTGGTGTACCAATTGTCCTCTGTATTTTCAATAGGGACATCTTAAATCTGGTCGACTAGAATAGACAAGATCAATAACCTCTGAACAGTTATGCTCTACAGAAGTACAATGGTCAGGTCCAGGCTTAAGGGTAGCTGGGTTTAAAGTCTGACAGGTTTTAAGTATTATTTCAGGTGTACCTATAAGCATAGCCTGGTATTTAATAAGTCGGCTTCCCATCACCCATTGGTGGCTTTTGGTCTCTAAAACATTCTGGACCTGATATGAAGTCATTACAGTCAGAGACTGTCCCATGGTGAGTTTTGAGGCTCCTTTTTACCAGGAGGGCTGTTGTATGCTCAGCTAAAGCCTCTCCTTGGTCACAGTTATTATGAGGTTCACGCAGCTCATCATCCAGCCATCATAAGGAACAGGGTCATCATTATTATCTGCCCTATTACCCTATGGAGTGGGGTATGTTTCTGGTCTTTAGAATGATTTCATCATCCCAGCCACATTGGTTAAGGTGATAGCCGAGTTACACAATCATTGGGAATCTATCTTATTTCCCAGTTGTTCAAATAATTAATTATATGCCCATGGGGTCCTGTTATTAGCCCCATAGAATAAAAGCATGAAGATTATCTACACATGAGCTATTGTATAGAATAGAAAAAGCTATTTCTCTTAAGTTTACCTCAAGTTGTCCAGCTTAAGCAAACATTTAAGGAGACAATCAGATCTAGAATTTAACATCCACAAAGGTGGGTTATTTAAACATAATTTTTCTCTCTAAAATAACCCTCATTTCCAGAGATAGCCAAATCAGGACTAATTTGTTTGCAAAACAAGTCCAGTTTTAACAAACTTGGCCTAATTATTTACATAAATTCAGCAAGAATAGTGACTGATCGCATAGATCTTTTAGAATCTGCTTTGCTGGAACTTTTGTAAGGAATCTCCAGGTTGAACTTTTAGTAGCCTCTCCAGGCCAGAAGCCAAGGCAAGTACTTGCCGTCAGACGTGCCTGCGATACCTGTAGATTTGGGTGGATTCCTCTCCACGAGGTCCCCAAAGTATCCTGAGGTTCCTGCACCTGCCAGGAAGTGACATTCTTTACTCACCTGGTGAGGCCCCCGGGGAACTCTGTAAGCAAGGTATCAGACCATTTCCAGGGGCTTTATGGCTCCAGGTTTCATAAAGTCAGCCTTAGTTCCTGAAAGCTGTTTGGTCATATCTGAGTCTACGCATGTCTCTCAAATATGACATTCCAGTCAAAGGCTTATGGTAAAATAACCAGTGTTTCCAGTGGTGTCCTGTTACAAGGAGAACAATACTTACTGAACTTATGCAAATGATTATGATTACCATGGAAGAAAGAATACTTACTGATACCTTTTTAATCTCAGAGGGTTCAGGTAGAGAGAAAAGTTAAATAATTTGCTTTATTATTATTTCTGTATATCACTGATGTCTTAAGAGAAAGTTTCCTCAATCTGGAAGAGCAAACATTAGAGAACCAGTAATGTTTTAAGCAAGAGTCACAACACTATAATCTTTTAGTTAATTTAGTCCTATGTTACTAATTCTTGTTTAGTTTGAATGTGGCTTTAGTTAGTTCTGGAAATTTTTTACCCATTTCAGTTTTAGGATTCTATAAAGATATCAAAAACCTGTATCTGTCCTTGAAGTCCTTTATATGAACTTCCTTGAAGATGAAACTCATTTTGCAAGACAATAAGAACAATTATAAATAACAAAAACACAGAATGGACATGGTTAGTAACTGATGAGTTTACAGCATAGCTGGCAAGGAAGTCAGGTTACTTCTGTGACACACAACACTTCGATAGCCAGAAAAGAGTGCTGACGACCTTATATTAAAACATTAAAACTTTAGGAATTGTATATTATCTCTAGAATAGTTACAGCATTTACCCAAATGTAACCTAAGGCTTATCATTTGTTTAACAGTGCTTCCAGAGTAACTCAGCATACCAAAGAAAAAGGCCTAATGAGTTAAACAGACTTCATTTATAATTTAAATCTTGGTAAAGTTTGTTAAAACCTTAAAATTATAGCACAAACCTGAATAGGATTATAGATTACAAAACTCTTTATTTAACCAAGGTGACAATACGAGATTTGAAGGCAAATATGTAGGGTTCTATAGTTGTCAGCAAAACTTAGCTTAATATGGAGAAGTTTTAACTAAGTGATTGAAGACCTGTTAATGACAAAACATAGAAACTTTGTTTTCTGGGCAAAGAGAAAACTGTTTACATTTTCTTATCCAGAGCAGATGAACAATTCAAGAAACCTTTGTCTTTCTGAACAGAGAGAAAGCAGTCATAGATCTTATACCACTGTATCTTAAAAATCCATTCATTTCACTCTTAGTCGTTTCTGACCACACCTAAAATTCCTTCTACAACTTTCTTTTGCATTCAGATTTTATCCCATGCCATCTTTCCAAACGACCATCTTATTTAGGACAAAATTGCCTTCTTTTACCTTCAACAAAAATGCATTCCCATTCCTTATCCTTCTTACGTATCTCCTACTTTTCTACATACAGAGTTGCTTCCCTTATTTCCATCAGCCTTCATTACGTTTAGTAGAGTTTCGCATATTTTTTTTTTAGAAATCGTAGTCTCCAGTGAAAACTAAGTAGTAACCAACTGTGAACTGTTACACCAGAATTCTTTAGATGGCAAATTTATGAATCAATTAAGCACAAAACATGTTTACCAACAGATTTAAATATCCTTAGTTTTTTGCAATAAGTAGTCAAAAGCACAAACCTACATCCAGTAATCAATGCTTCAGCACTGTATCCTATATGGAAAAAGACCTAGATGTCCAACAAATTCAATCCTATTTACCATCCAAGCAATAAAGATTCAGGTTACCAAAGACTTTGAAAGCTATTTTAACAATTACCCATGAAAACTTTGAGACAGACAATCATTTTAGTCATATTTTTACTAACAACTCACAACAGCGGTAACACAAGTTTGTCTGACCTTCAGTAAACCTCGATAGAATAAAAGTTTTACATTTAGTGCCGATAACTTTAAAGACAGGTCTATCTTAATTAAACCAACACACTTGATTTAGTTTAAATACTGAATTACGTTCCACCTGGGCCCACCCCATTTTCAGTTTTTACCTGAGACACTGGTGGGGAAATCTGGAGTGGATAACGTTAGGTCCAGGGGGTGCTCTTCTTCGCTCCTTGATGGTGAGGGGAGGAGGAGTCATGGTGCCGGAGGCACCGAGGATGGTACAGAAGCCAGTTGTGCCGGCCACACCCCAGGTGGTGCAGAAAGAAGGAGGAGGGGGAGACAGAGGAGACAAAGTGCCGCCAGAAGGCAGAGAAAGGGTTCCCGGTTTTCGAGCTCATCAGCTCCAACAGGAGCAGACGCCATGTTTTCCCACCAACAAGGGGGAATAGGCAGTCCATGTCGGGCCAGAGAAGACACGGAATTTCCCCGAAACAAAGGGAGTTTCGGCAGCTGCTTGGGAATATTCCTTAAAGTCCCCGTCCCAAGGGAGACTAACCACAGATGGCTCCAGTTATAGCCATTAACCCGGGAAATGAGTGAGGGAGAAGCCCCCACACCTGTTAGAAGGAACAGTGATAGAGAAGAGAGTCAAGAGTCCCCTTTGCGTGGGATGGCCTGTGTTTCCTCCAGCAACCTGGGTTTACTCGGAGGAGGCCTATTTAGATAATTATAATCCAATATGTCAGAAGAGAGTTTACTAGCTGACCAATTCAGGCAAACACATTCTGCAAGAGGCCCTTATGTCAGGGTCCTGGTGTAGAGCAATGAAGGCCTAGGTACGAGCAATGAAGGTACCCTAGGTCCATCTGCTCGGTTCCTTACAGAAGAGATCTAATCGGTAGATCCCACTGAGGCCGAGCAGTGTTACAGGAGCTCAGTGCTTTCCTAAATTTTGCAATCCGAATTATTTCCAATGGGTTAGAAGGCACTCCAAGGGAGAGTCCTTGGGAATCGAAGAAGCAGCCCATTGAGGTCATGCACAGAAAAGTAAAGAAGGTCCATTACCAAATCCCCCCCGACTCCCGGGTGGCGTCCCACGCAGGATATGTCAGAGGTACCTGTGTGTCAAAAGCGACCGGAGGCGTCCCTCAACAGAAACCGCTATCGATCACAATCCTGCCTTCCCGT
>NW_024423319.1:29563958-29611761 GCF_017311325.1 Ursus maritimus
TAACTAAGTGATTGAAGACCTGTTAATGACAAAACATAGAAACTTTGTTTTCTGGGCAAAGAGAAAACTGTTTACATTTTCTTATCCAGAGCAGATGAACAATTCAAGAAACCTTTGTCTTTCTGAACAGAGAGAAAGCAGTCATAGATCTTATACCACTGTATCTTAAAAATCCATTCATTTCACTCTTAGTCGTTTCTGACCACACCTAAAATTCCTTCTACAACTTTCTTTTGCATTCAGATTTTATCCCATGCCATCTTTCCAAACGACCATCTTATTTAGGACAAAATTGCCTTCTTTTACCTTCAACAAAAATGCATTCCCATTCCTTATCCTTCTTACGTATCTCCTACTTTTCTACATACAGAGTTGCTTCCCTTATTTCCATCAGCCTTCATTACGTTTAGTAGAGTTTCGCATATTTTTTTTTTAGAAATCGTAGTCTCCAGTGAAAACTAAGTAGTAACCAACTGTGAACTGTTACACCAGAATTCTTTAGATGGCAAATTTATGAATCAATTAAGCACAAAACATGTTTACCAACAGATTTAAATATCCTTAGTTTTTTGCAATAAGTAGTCAAAAGCACAAACCTACATCCAGTAATCAATGCTTCAGCACTGTATCCTATATGGAAAAAGACCTAGATGTCCAACAAATTCAATCCTATTTACCATCCAAGCAATAAAGATTCAGGTTACCAAAGACTTTGAAAGCTATTTTAACAATTACCCATGAAAACTTTGAGACAGACAATCATTTTAGTCATATTTTTACTAACAACTCACAACAGCGGTAACACAAGTTTGTCTGACCTTCAGTAAACCTCGATAGAATAAAAGTTTTACATTTAGTGCCGATAACTTTAAAGACAGGTCTATCTTAATTAAACCAACACACTTGATTTAGTTTAAATACTGAATTACGTTCCACCTGGGCCCACCCCATTTTCAGTTTTTACCTGAGACACTGGTGGGGAAATCTGGAGTGGATAACGTTAGGTCCAGGGGGTGCTCTTCTTCGCTCCTTGATGGTGAGGGGAGGAGGAGTCATGGTGCCGGAGGCACCGAGGATGGTACAGAAGCCAGTTGTGCCGGCCACACCCCAGGTGGTGCAGAAAGAAGGAGGAGGGGGAGACAGAGGAGACAAAGTGCCGCCAGAAGGCAGAGAAAGGGTTCCCGGTTTTCGAGCTCATCAGCTCCAACAGGAGCAGACGCCATGTTTTCCCACCAACAAGGGGGAATAGGCAGTCCATGTCGGGCCAGAGAAGACACGGAATTTCCCCGAAACAAAGGGAGTTTCGGCAGCTGCTTGGGAATATTCCTTAAAGTCCCCGTCCCAAGGGAGACTAACCACAGATGGCTCCAGTTATAGCCATTAACCCGGGAAATGAGTGAGGGAGAAGCCCCCACACCTGTTAGAAGGAACAGTGATAGAGAAGAGAGTCAAGAGTCCCCTTTGCGTGGGATGGCCTGTGTTTCCTCCAGCAACCTGGGTTTACTCGGAGGAGGCCTATTTAGATAATTATAATCCAATATGTCAGAAGAGAGTTTACTAGCTGACCAATTCAGGCAAACACATTCTGCAAGAGGCCCTTATGTCAGGGTCCTGGTGTAGAGCAATGAAGGCCTAGGTACGAGCAATGAAGGTACCCTAGGTCCATCTGCTCGGTTCCTTACAGAAGAGATCTAATCGGTAGATCCCACTGAGGCCGAGCAGTGTTACAGGAGCTCAGTGCTTTCCTAAATTTTGCAATCCGAATTATTTCCAATGGGTTAGAAGGCACTCCAAGGGAGAGTCCTTGGGAATCGAAGAAGCAGCCCATTGAGGTCATGCACAGAAAAGTAAAGAAGGTCCATTACCAAATCCCCCCCGACTCCCGGGTGGCGTCCCACGCAGGATATGTCAGAGGTACCTGTGTGTCAAAAGCGACCGGAGGCGTCCCTCAACAGAAACCGCTATCGATCACAATCCTGCCTTCCCGTGAAGGCATTCCAGCCGTAAAAGGCCAGTAGGAAGGATGCTGGCGTCCCTCCTCTACCCCATCGCATCCTAGTCTGCCGATGTGTGACTGGTGCATGGACTGAAATACCATGCCTTGAAGGTCGTGCCGTGAAGGCCACGCCTTATTTTGTCTTGCCTTGAAAGTATTTTACCTTGCCTTGAAGAACCAGCTGTTTTTAACCCATGGAGAAAAGTAGAAAAGTTTTACAAGGAGAAATTACTGAATTTTGTAGCCTAAGTAATTAGTAGAAGACATTGATGGAAAACAGTAAAGAGAGAAGTCCATCATGGTCTAAGCGACATTCCAACACAGGTGGTCCTTACAGCCAACTTCCCTGGGAAACGGTCCCTGGTTGGGTTGTAATTCCATTGGGTACTGGTTTCGGCCGGCTCCGAGGGGAGGTCCCGCGGCCAGAAGTGGCTAGACCAGCAATGTGAGGGGATCGCATTAGGTCCATCAGGAGGAAACCTCACACGGGAGTCTTAAGATTGGCAGCCGTGCTAGTCACTTAGGTGGCTGTCCCGTGCCCAAAACAGACGACTTTGTATAAGGACAGCAGTAAAGAGGGGGCATCAAATTTCTGGGTCTTATTACCATCCCGGCCAGGGTACTAGCTTCCAGCCATAAGGCAGGCCTTTTCCTCCCCATAGAGTAGCCACGGGCTAGGGGATTACAGCCTGAGCAATCAGCATGAAAGTGTTCCAATAAGACCGTACTCCTTGAAGAGCCCCGGAAAGGAGAGTAAAGGAGGAGAAGGGAAAGTACTCACCAATTTTGCACCGAAGCTCAATGCCCCACGTTCGGGCGCCATTTTGATGAAGTTGGGGAATATAAGTGAGGTTCAGTGGGGTTGGGTCCGGAGCCGACGACCAAGAAAGAATTCTTGAGACGTCTTTGGTGCAAAATGGTGTTTATTAAAGCACGGGCACAGGACCCATGGGCAGAAAGAGCTGCTGCCCCGGGGTTGTGAGGAATGGCCTATTTTATACCCTCAAGTGGGGAGGGGGCTAGGGATAGCCTAAGTCTCTAAGGAATTTTGGAAGCAAGGTCTCCAGGACCTTGAGGGGCTAGCTACTGTTGGGAAAGGGTCATTTATTACCGTCTAATAAAACCTCAGTCATGAGACCCTTCAGATGTATATCGGTGGGCCATATGCTTGGGGGATGATTGCCAACACATATCTTGGGGGGGGCGGTTAGAGATAAAGGAAGTTTCCAAAGGAATTTTTATACGTTAAAGTAGACTTACAGTATCTTGGTGGAGGGGAGGGGATCAGGCCAGGACTGCCTTTTGCCCTTAGCAAAGTATTAACATCGAGGCAGCTGAGTTCCTAGAGGAATGTCACCATGCCTGTTTCAAGGACTTGTCAATGGGCTGTAGGTAGTAAGGACTGTTTCTTTGTCCTTTAGGGCAGCCAGGAGTGCCTGAGGAATGTTGTATACATCCCATGGTGGTGGGGGGCCGGGGGGTTGCAGGGTGTCAGCTTCTGCTTTGTCTTCAGCTTGCCTTCCGTTCCCTCATCATTACTGTACCAGATTTGAGACTGGGATGCTGCCTTGATTTCCCTCCTTAACACTCCAGGGGGGTTGGTTAGGACAAACGATCCCCTGAGAACTTGTTTCCTTGCAGATCCTAAATAAGTCTTCGTCTTTCTCATCTTCAGGATTTAAACCTGCACCTGTTTTCCTTCTTTGTGCCCCCTGCCCCCTCCCACTCTTCTTGCCGGTTAATTCCCACTTACCCTCACAGGTTTAAATGGAATTACTTTCTCTGGAAGCTATTATTTTCTCCGGAAGCTATTTTGTAATGCCCCACCCCCACCCCCACCTTTTCTCTACCCCACCCCACCTTCCTAGGCTGTGCAGGTGTCTCTGTTCTTACAGCAGCTTTTATCACTCTGTCCTCTAATTGTCTGCCTCACCCACTAGACCAATTGAGAACTGTTTGAGGGCAAGGGTTGTCTTTGTATGCTCAGTGACTGGATCCTAACAGGTCCTCGGGCAAGGCATATTCAGTGTTTGTCTGGATTTGGCTGGGAGAGGGAGCTGGTTTCTGCCTCTGGTGAAGATCAGCCATTGGCTGAGCGTCCACAGAGAATGGACTGATTCTGATTCTCTAGAACCAAATTGCTACTGTCTCCTTGAATGTGCATTGCTTGCTGCTGGGTCCTGCCTGAACTGAATCCAAGCTTGGTCTCCTATTGGGCATTATGATTTGGCTCATCTCAATAAAGAAGTAATATTTTTATTCCTCTTTTTTTTTTCCTTCTGGTGAGTGGGGCCCTGAACGTCTTTTCCTAACTTGTCTATTACTTGAGACAATTTTATGGCATGTCTCCTTACTAAGCTGGAAATTATGGGAAGTACCATATTTGGGTTTACAGAAAAAGTGGGTTTGGTTTAAGTCTGTGTGCTTTGTGTCTTTGGCAAATCATTTTAACTTCCTTCCCTGAGCCTGCTTCTCATCTGTAAAATGGGGATGGCACCTGACCTATCTAGTAGTGTGATTATGAGGAGAAAATGAGATTGTGTGTGAAAGTGCTTTGAAAAACTGTAAAATCAACCACAAATGGAATTTTGTATTAGTTCTGTATTCCCTTATGACATCTAGCACCGTGCCTTGCCCAGAGTAGTTGCTCAATACATTTTTGTTGAATGACCAAATGAATTGGCAAGAAAAATAATGCTATTGGTGGGAATAAAGGACATTTAATGGAACCAGGAAAAACAGATCACTTGGCAATAGAAACATCCATATGGTGAATAGTTCAGAGTTAGGCATTTATAGATAGCCCCAAATCTACATTCCCAATGTCTGCTCTTTGTTTTGCTTATAAAAATATTTAAATTTCTTTGAATAAGCTTTTGGCAGCTGAGATAAACTTGACTACATCTTAAATATGCAGTCATCACAAAGCAGGATTGGCCCCAGGCAATACTGTGAGGTCAGCAAAATGTACTCTCAGAAATCTTTCCTCCCTTGATGGTAACGTTACCCCCCCCCCCAACTCTCATTGCCAGGCCTAGTCCTAGTTCTGTTTACCTCCAGGCACTTAGGACTTTTGTATTATCCTTTCTTCAAGGAGCATTCACCTTAAAGGGTCAGGAACTGAGGCTCCCTGGCTAATTTGCATTTGAAAAAAGGAGTCCTAGAGAAGGAGACTATTTTTATCAAAAGGAATGAATAAATAATTGTGAAATTTCAGGCATTAAAGAGTACAAGGGCTTATCAGCTTCATTCAAATCATGATGGTACTTAGTTCACCTACAGCTGGGGTCTCAATTTTGGAGGTACGTAGTTCACCCCGAGAGCTTTTTAGAAATAATGGTAATTGAGGCCCTACTCACAGAGATTCTAATTGAGTTGGACTAGTTTCAAACCTGGGCAAAGGTGTTTTTTTTCTTTAGAGTCCCCAGGCAATTCTGTTGTTTATTTGGAGTTGGGAACTACTGATTTAAACCTAAAATGGCCTTGCTCTTGAGAAAAAGAAAAGCCAACTGCCATTGGAGGATCAAATCATAAAGCAGGGTGGGAGGGACTGTGAGAGTCATCAATAAAGTGAAGGGAAGGTTAAAAATAGGCCCAGCAACTCCACAATAAGCAAGTGCTTGGCAGCACCAAAGGAAGTAATCTGTGGCTGATCTAGTCCTCCACCCCAAACCCCCAGGGAAAATGGCCTGGCCCTAACTGTTAGTCCTTAAATCAGCTTTCCAGATGGTTCACAGGTACAACTGTAGGTAAAATCTCTGAGATAAGGGGCTAAGTCTTCAAATGTTTGATGTACCCAAGTCAGTAAGTCTTTGGTTGATATTTTATGAAGAAGATAAATGATTTTGTTAAAAATATGAGATCTGTGTTATTTATTTACATTGTACTGAGCACCACGGGTTTAGCATTTGTTGTCAAGTTCCTTGCTTTAAACTCTAGGATGGGCAAAGAGTGAATTCACATCGTGTAGTTGGATTATGTTTGCTTAAGCTTTGACCTCCTCAGTCTTCCCCTAGCCGCCCCTTGCTGTTGATAGCATCACAAGGCCCTTATTATGATGTAATGCTGGCTACCTCACCACTGCTTGGTTTGCCTTTTCTGTATTTCCCTGCTTCAAAGATGGTCCTTCAGAAAGGCAGATAGGGAACATGGACTACCTTTTACCCACCAGTTGTGTTTTCTAGACACATTCCTAAGCAATGCTTGCTGCAGAAACATTTTTAGTATTCTCCTAAGCAAGCAGTATCTCCTATTTTTAAGGAAAATCCCACCTGTGGATAACAAGGCCCTGCTCTGAGATGTCTGGAAAAGACTCAGAATCAAGCACCTTGGGGAATCCCCGTGATCAAAAAAAGGAAACAGGTCACACTCTTTTTTAGAGACATAACTGCTGAAATAGGGGAATGGACATGAGAAAAACTAGTCCTGTCTTTGTATTTCTTCTTTTGTGTGTATATTTACCTTTATAAATAGTTACAGATTTATTTTATTTGCTTGATTAAAAGAATACCAATAATAACTATACTTCATCTGGCAGCACTGTAAAGTTTAATTAATGTTTCTAAGGTATGAGTTGAACTCACAAGATGAAAGATTCTATATATGGATATGTTAAGTGCCCAATCTGGTTTAGTCTGATAATGGCCATAATTGTATGGTGTCCTACATTGCATGTCTTGATTATTGTGGTTTCAGTGAGTTCAACCTTGAGAAATGTATTTTAATGTTGAGAATTTGTTTAACGTTGGTTGGCAAATGTTTAGGTGTATAGAATATATATGCTTATGTTTTGATTAGCCCAATTATTTGATTCTTGATTTAAAAGATGATTTACAAAGAAGCATGGAAAGTTTTTCTTCTTTTTAAATTGGTCCAAGGGTCCAAGAAGGCACAAAGTTCTGGCCCTCACACATCATATAGTAATATCTAAGTTGGTTTGTGCCACAAAATCTAAATGCTAAATTAAAAAATCATTATTAAAATTACATATCCATATTAAGATATGCTAAATATGTGAGGATTGACCTGGCACAAAATAAAATAAGGTTGTTAGGATATCAAAAGGAAGATTACAATTAGTCACCAAGATAAAAAAGAAAAATATTTTTTCCACAAAACTCATTTAAGGATATTTCATGGAAAACTTAAATAGTAAGTTAGACTATTAGGTCATTCAAAGTGAACTAGCGCTGAAGAGCCAAGGATCTGTGCTTTTAGAGCCAGCATGTAACTTGGAAGACTGAAGGGCTTAGATAATCATGTCAGCTTGGGAGCTATTATTATTAGAATGTAGTTGAATATTAACAAGACTCAGCTATGTTTTATGTTAGTATAAAAGTTTATCTTTGAATGGCAAAAGCAGTTTTCTGTCTTTATGTCTGTTCCCTTTCAGCTGTACTGATATTTGTAATTTTAAAAATAGCTAGGCTAGCCCTTTCATATACCCTTTAAGAAATATAATTACACGAATTAGAACGAGCCCCATTTTTCTGGTCTTGAGAAGTCTTTGGTTAAATTGCCAATTCTTCTAGAAAAGGTATCAATTTGAGCCATTATCAGCTGGCCCATCCATACACCCTTCTAAGGAATAGAACTATACAAATTAGAACAACCTTGTTCATTAAATCTGGAAAATTAGCCAGTTAATCCTCCCCTGTAAAGACATGGTGTTATTTTATTCTCATTCAATGAGATATTCAATTCAATAAGTATTTTCTCTGCATTTACAGTTATTCAGCATCGTGTGAAATACGAGACACAATAAAGGAGGATTTAATGTTTTAGGGTACTTTCCTTTGCTTTAAGAGTCTACAGTCTCATTTCAGGCAGCAAGAACAAAATGGTACATTCAAAACAGATAGGAGTCCATCTTACCCCCTTTTCAGCATCTACTACAGTTCTCTGTGGCCCTAGGGCCTAAGTCCCATTAGAGCCTTGCTCTTGGCCAATTGTCATCAAACAGCACAAAGCCATAGTGGCTCAAGGTGGTACCTCTTTCTAGGAGGATTTGCATTTTAACCAAAGACTTTTGAAGACCTAAAAATTTAAAAATAAATACATAAATAAAACGTGGGCTTGTCTAAATGGCTAGAAAATGGATTTATTCTTAGAGTTCTGATTTGTCTATCTCAAACTATACAATACAAACTGCTTTACACCACCACCATCCTGTTACTCCCCTGCTTTTAAAAGCCCAGCTTGTTCCCTCCTCTCCTTGCTATCTACTCTAGGCTACAGGGTAGACCAGATTTTTGGCTTTGTGTGCCAGAGGAGGGAAGGAAAAATTCTTCCTCTACCCTTCAAGGTCTTCCATCTGATTACGAATTAAATTTACAGGAGACAGATTAATAGGAGAAAAAACCCAAAGTTTTATTATGTGGGCACAGAGGACCAATAACAAAACTCAGACCCCAAGAAATGACTAAGGCAGTTTTTATACATTTTAGACAATGAGACAACAAATTTGTGAGGAATTGACAGGGTAAAGTAAACAGGTGATTGGGAGCTTTACTTAGTAGGGAATTCTAAGCAGAATTTAGATTGAGGTAGATTAGAAAAATGTTTCTTCAGCTTTCTCAGCTTTAAAGTCTCTGTCTCTGGTGATACGGATTTTTTTTTTTTTTTACATCTTAGTACAGGGAGGATATTTTTCTTTTTCTTTTCCTTTTTTAAAGATTTTATTTATTCACAAGTGAGAGAGAGGCAGAGGGAGAGGGAGAGGGAGAAGCAGGCTCCCCGATGAGCAGGGAGCCCTATGTGGGACCAATCCCAGGACCCCAGGATCATGACCTGAGCCCAAGGCAGACGTTTCACTGACTGAGCTACCCAGGTGCCCGAGGGAGGATATTTTTCTTATGCGAAATTTGTTTCTTGCTTTCAGGGGGACAGCAGAGGGTCTTCCTGTCCTTGCAACAGTTGCTTCCTAAGTAGCTTCAATTCAAAATAATCAATATGCCATTGTGTTACATTTTGGGCCACCTGCCCTTGGCCACCTACCCCACTCTTGAGCCTCATTTTCCTTACTTCCAACTAGACATCTTACTTTTCAGCTTCGCTGCACTCTCCGTATTCCCATAAACAGGCCCTTTCACAACTCCCTGCTTTGCCCATTTCTGCTCCCCAGAATGCCTTTCATCTCTCCCCTCTTGTCTTTTTGGCAATTCCCACTTTGGGACCCAGCATAAACAACTCCTCTGTGAAACTGACTATTCCAAAATTCCTCCAAATCTCGATTCACCTGTTTCCAGAGCACTTTGTACATTTGTTATAGAACTGTTGCAGAAATTAGTTTTGAAATTGTCTTCCCCTACTGGCTTCTCAATGGCAGGAACCTGGTATAGCATGTGGCATAAAGTCTTTTCAGTACATGTTTGTTGAATGTTTCTGCAGTTAGAATGATCAACAGGTTGGCAAATCTAGTTTATTTGACATTGTGCTGCCCCCCCCCATCCCCTCGGGTTAAATAAAAACTCCCAGCAGAAAATTTACAAGGTTTATTGTTGCTAATTTAACCAAATTTAGAGGTTTGTTCTTATGAGTAATCCTTTTTGAAATCTGAGCTTGTGGAATACATTGGTAGAAAACATTGATTTTTGCCAATGTCATTCCCCTAAAATGTGTTCTTCGAAACAGTGTTATGAACTGAGATTTGGTAAAAGTGGCTATGTTTTAGTCTGTAAATTGCTGGACTGATGACGGAGGAGATCGGGGTTGGGCTTGGTACTGGGAACTGTGTTGTGTATGTGTGTGTTGGGGGGAGGTGTTAGTTAGCTTCCTGTTTCTTGGGCCTTAGAATGCACCCTTAACTCTGGCCAGCCATCTTAGAAAATGCTCCTGTTAGGAAGGTAAAAAGATTTGCTGCTACATTATTGAGAAAGGAATCAAAACTCAGGCCCAGGGGTGTCCTTGCCATAAAAGAAACAATGTGTAGCTCAATCGAAGCAAAACTCATTTTCTTAGTATCTAGGTTCTTTTCCTTTCCTATTTTAACATCATGACATTTCTCCATAGCACCAGGCATAATGCCATCATTATGTTTTCCTTCATTTCGGGTTACTCCCCTAGCCTTGCAACCCCTCCTTATTCCTTTATCTCTTTCAAAGTTTCCATTCTCGGTTCCCTAACTTTTTACTCCCTCCCTTCCTCTCTTCCTCCTCCTCTTTTTTCCCAGCTAGCTCACCCCGCCCCTCACCGTCACCACCTTCCCTCCCCTTCAGGCTTCTTCCCGCTGCCTCTCCCGCCACCTTCCCCCCACCCGGCCCGCCTCAGGTTCAGAAAGCTCCAATCAGGAGCTCGGGAGGTGTCTCGAAAGCCCGCCCCCTCCTCCCTTTCCACTTCTCTTCCCCCCCTTTTCTCCCCCCCCACCCCCCCCACTCAAGTCCTGCGGACCTGGGGGCTTCGGGATCTGGGCGCTATGAAAAGTGTCTGCCCAGTCACTTCCGGTAAGGGCGCTGCAGCGCGAAGCTCCCCGCGGGACCGTTAAGGAGGGGGTGGGAGTTACCGGCGGGCCGGGGGAGGAGAGTGCTGCCAGGGAAGGGGAGCGGGAGAGGGAGGGGGAAGGACAGCGAGAGCGAGCGAAGGATCACTAGCGTCTTGGGCGCCTTAGCCGCCGCTTTCCCGCCGCCTCCCCTGGAGCCGGCTCCCCCGCCCCCCGGGCGCCTGCAGTGCTTCTCTCCACCCCCCACTCCCGAGGACAGTCACCGCCCCGCCCTCGCCGCCGCGTGACCGGAAGTGGCGCCATCTTTAGCCTCTTGTGCTATTGACAATAACAAGCCCTGGTTCTCTCCCCCTCCCCCTTCCCCTCCCCCCAACCACGGCATCTCCCCTCCCAGAGAGAGGGAGAAAAGGAGGAGGAGCTGCAGCCTCACAGACTCACTGAGTCGCTCCTGCAGAAAGGGGGGAGAGAGACCGAAAAGCAGGGGAGGGGGACGGCACAGCCGTTTACCTGTCTGCCTCCTCATTCGCTCTCCCCCCTCGTTCTGCTCACTCCTGGTGTCAGCCTATCCGCCTTCCCAAACCCTCCCATTCCCCCGGTGTAGCCCCCCCTTCACTTTCCTTCTCGTCCTCTGTGTTTCTCCTCTCTTTCTTCCCTTCCCCCTCTAGCATTGCCACCTTCTCTCCTACACGCACGCAGGCATATAAACGTAGGTTTTTGATGCTCCTCTGCCTGTTGACCCCGCTATTTTCATGTTTCCAACAGGTTTTTCTTCCCCCAATCCCTCAGCTGCTGCTGCTGCTCAGGAGGTCAGATCTGCCACTGATGGTAATACCAGCACCACTCCGCCCACCTCTGCCAAGAAGAGAAAGTTAAACAGCAGCAGCAGTAGCAGCAGTAACAGTAGTAACGAGAGAGAAGACTTTGATTCCACCTCTTCCTCTTCTTCCACTCCTCCTTTACAACCCAGGGATTCGGCATCCCCTTCGACCTCGTCCTTCTGCCTGGGGGTTTCAGTGGCTACTTCCAGCCACGTACCGATACAGAAGAAGCTGCGTTTTGAAGACACCCTGGAGTTTGTAGGGTTTGATGCGAAGATGGCTGAGGAATCCTCCTCCTCTTCCTCCTCTTCCTCACCAACTGCTGCAACATCTCAGCAGCAGCAACTTAAAAATAAGAGTATATTAATCTCTTCTGTGGCTTCGGTGCATCACGCAAACGGCCTAGCCAAATCTTCTACCACCACTTCTAGCTTTGCTAACAGCAAGCCTGGCTCTGCTAAGAAGTTAGTGATCAAGAACTTTAAAGGTAACCAAGGCCAAAATCCATAATCACCTACTAAGGATTTGACACTTGAGCGGTCACGTGCTCTATTTATGTTAATATATTAAACAGTATAGAGGTGGCCTAATGTTCTATGCATAATCAATGAGGTGGAGGGAGGTCCTTTTTTTGGGTGGAGGGTTCATTTTCCGGGGGTGGTTAGTATTCTTGTGCTGAAGCATACACCGAGTGTTTCTGTGCAGTATTTTGATGTCTGGCTCAGCTTATATCTAATCTGTTATTCATTATAACATTGACAATCGGTATGATTGATCTGGATTATACAGGTGAGAAATTTGTATTCTGAAGAGGTTTATTTATTTCAGGTGCATAGTGAGCCTTGGCACTGCTGGGATTTTTATTTTTATGCTTCAGTAGGCCACATTCTCTAGTCCCTAGAAATGCAGGTAGCAATGGTAATCTTTTCATGCTCAATGATGATTTATAGTTAGATTTATCATGTTGGATACTATATTCCTGAAACTCATTGTGGAAGCAGTATTTGGAGAAAAATATTTGTGATATCTGCATTTCTTCCAAAGGTAGGGTTTGGAAGTGAAAAATACTGTATACACAGAAGTAGTAACTCTGTGTACCACTAGTCTAAAGATAGGAACAATTACTACATCTATTTTTTTTTTAAGTACTGACCTGCAGCTTTTAGGAAAATTTGTTCCTTTTATGTTTGAGATACGTGATTGAGAGTACTCTGAATGCATTGATGTATATAAAATCAACAGTTTTTAAAAACGTAATTGAGCTGAATTACTTTTTTTCTGTTGACTGTGTTTCTATTTTTCTGACTTGGTTTTTCAGCATCCTTAACTGGCGGGTAATAGATGTTAAGATGCTTATTAAATGGAGAAGTAAATGAATGAACTGAAGTAATATTTACCAGATAAGTGCCTTGTGGCCAAATATTAGTATTGAGAAAATTAGATTCTCAATACTTGTGTTTGCAACATCAGTGTAGAAATCAGGAATATGCTCTATTTTGTTTAAAGCAGAGGGTTATAGTGTTTATTTTTAACCTTCTCTTTTTTTCCTGTCACTCCTCTCCGATCCCCAGGTTCTTAAAGAGTGTTGTAATCTTTCTGATTTAATAGTAGACCTTTCTGAAGTAAATGTGAATTGTAATTGACTAATGTGTTCAGTGTTCCACTCAAAGTATATCAATTTAATAGCCAAGAATTTTTAAAGAAATGAGCTATGATCCTAATTTCATTTGCATACTGGTTTCTGAGATTTTGTTTGTTTGGGTTTTTTCTTTCCCTCTTAAACTAAAAACATATCGTGAAAGTATTAGAATGTTTTAATTTAAAAAAATACTCATTGCTGGTCAGTGAAGTTAAAGCCTGGGTTAAGATAGTCCTTTCCATTCTGAAAATGCTACATAGGTTCTGGAGTCCTTTGGATGTTTTAATTTTTTTAAATTTCACTCTGCTCATAGATGTGGTTTAAATTAAAACCTGAGTCAAGATGTTGCTCTCCATTTGTAGATGGTGCATAGATGTGAGGATCAAACAGACTTGGATTAGAATCCCAGTTTTGCCATTGATTAGCTTTGATGACCTTGGGCAAGCCTTACTAAATGAGTCTTCAGCCTCAGTTTTCTCGGTTGCAAGACTGGGATAAAACCTTCCTTAGAGCGTCCTTAGGGAGATTAAGATGTTTGTAAAGTACCTTGTGCATAGTAGACATTGAGTATTTTAAATCTCAGGTGCAAAATTAATGTTAACTGATTTGGGTTTTACGTATGATGGAATAAGATCAGGATTGTTATTTTTTATCTGTGATGCTTGAATTTTTATTTTTTGAAGCAATACAGTCAATTGAAAAAAAGAAAAACCTTACCTTTAATTCTAATAGGTGAGTCAAAATGAATTAAACAGTATTCTGGCATTTCAAATGTTATTCTTTAAGCTAAGCCTAGATACAGTAGCTACTTTAATATTTAGATGTAATTATTACAAAAATCACAATTTACCCTTAAAAAGCAGTAATACTATTATTGTACTTTAATGGATCCTTCCATTACTATATGCCACATATTCTGATATCAACCTTGTACATATTATCTAGATAAGCCTAAATTACCAGAGAACTACACGGATGAAACATGGCAGAAACTGAAAGAAGCGGTGGAAGCTATCCAGAATAGTACTTCGATTAAGTACAATTTAGAAGAACTCTATCAGGTATGTATTAATGTGGAAAACCAGATTTTGCTAGCATAAATTGAGGTGGTATGTATATGGATTTTACTTTGAAATGAGCCCTTATGTAGACTTTTGGTTTCCTTCTAATGAAAATTTCTTGATTAATTTATGCACTCTGTTTTATAATCAGACTACATATTCTGACATACTCTGACATTCTGACAAACTGTGAGTACAGTCATATTGGTATATATTGGGTTTATCTTGGACCCTTCTGATTAGGATTTGCAGTGAGGAGTATCTTGGTATAATCAAGGTTTTACCTATAATGGAATCCTGCAACCCGGATCCCAAAGACGATTTCTGGTGACAAGTCATTCTGTTATGGTACTTCTTGCTAAGTGGTGTTACTTGCCTATAGGAAAGGCCTCAAGAAATGCAGATATTCTCTGTTTACTTTTTTCTTCCTCCTTATTAGTAGGCTTTTGCCATTTCTCTTTCTTGCTCTTTATGGTTGTTTTATTTTCTGGACTACAAGACAGTCCTTAGCCAAAAAATGAGCTTCAGGTTGTAGTCCAGTGACTTGGTCTGAGATGCAGGTTTGTTTCTTTTGCTTAACAAATGGGTCTATACTTGAAGTGTTTAATTTAAATATACTATTAAGAGCAATTACTGATTTAGATTGCTTACTACCATGGTATTTTGCCCTACTGTATTTTTTTAAAAGATTGTATTTATTAGAGCGCATTCAGCAGCGGGGGTAGAGGGGGGAAGCAGAGGGAGAGGGAGAAGCAGACTCCCTGCTGAGCAGGGAGCCCAATGCGGGACTTGATCCCAGGACCCTGAGATCTTGACCTGAGCCGAAGGCAGATGCTTAATTGAACTACCCAGGGGCCCCTGCCCTACTGTATTTTTGAGACAACCATTTCAAGAAGTTACTTTCCATTATAGCATAAGCAGTTTCATATAAAAAAAATACTTCAGAGTCCCAATAGCTTGTGTTTTTTTTTTTTTAAGATTTATTTTAGAGAGTAAGGCCATGTGCGATTGAGCAGGGAGGAGGACAGAAGGAGAGAGAATTTCAAGCAGGCTCTGTGCTGAGTGTGGAGCTGGACTCGGGTTCGTGAGGACTCGGGGTCGTGATGACCCCAAGATCATGACCGAGCCAAAACTAAGAGTCAGGTGCTTAACCAGCTGTGCCACCCAGGCACCCTGTTTGTGTTTTTCATATTGATAAGTACCTTGTAAGAAATTAAGTTGGTTTGATTTATCAGAATTTGTTATTTTTAACTATTCATTTTAGTTGCAGAGGTGGTATGGTAATGGACAAACCGTGGATTAGGAGTCGGAAGACAATTTGGGATTTTCTTTTGGTGGCTATTACCTTTCTGATCTTGAGCAAGAAACTAGACCTCCCTCAGCTTCAGTTTCCTCCCCTGTAAAATAGGGGAAAGAATACTTGTCCTATCTACCTCACGGGGTTGCCTCTAAGAATCAAATAGGTGTGAAAAACACCTTGAAGCACTATGTTATAGAAATATAAGATGATGTTATCACTACTAAAGCTCTTTCATAAGTCACAGTGTGGCTTTTTCACTTGTAGTAAGTCAATTAAGATCACCAGTTTCTGTTGCTGTGAGAATCAGTGCATGCAAAACACTCGGAACAATGCCCAACACATAGTAATAATGTTATACAATATAATCTTTATAACACTCTGTGTCAGGTAGTAGCAGTACTAAGCTATTAAGGAGAAGCCCACGTTACTTGGCTATGTTGCTATATTACATATGTGGCTCCTGAGTTGTACAGTAATAAAAGTAGAATTACGGAATTAGAGTTGGAAAGGCCGTAAGAGATCATGTAGTCCAATAGCTTTTCTTCATATAGTGCAGGTGGTTCTCTACAAATTAGGTTTATCATTTATTATCTTTTAAGCATTATAGAAACCCTTTGTGAAGTAGACAGGGTAGTAGTTAATATTCCTCTGTTGATGGGGAAACTGAGTCTCAGGGAAGTTAAATAATGTGCCCAGATTCAAACTGAGATGCCCAGGTTTCAAGTCCAGTGCACCTTCACTGCTATGCTTCTTCAGTAATACACCACAGCACTTAGAATACCTCTGTAGTGTAGTGTAGAGGCAAATAGATTGACTTTAAGGAGAAAAACTATCCTCAAAGAAGCTAATTTTTTTCATTTGTTTATATATATGGTGTTTATTTGGATATGGTGGTATAGTATACAGCATCTTTAGTTTCAATAATGTTATATGTTTTATATTTATAGCATATCGATCGTGATTGTTAATGAACCCTATTTACTTTACCTTGAATATTTTTCTAGAGCTTTTGGGTTCAAAAATATTTTTCCTGATAAATTGATTCTGTTAAATTCTTTTATGTTTCAAGAGTTCATAGTTACATTTTTTGTTTTAGTTTTCTTCTACTTCAGAATTATTACCTGCTATTGTTCAGTTGCATTTCTTCAGCCTAAAATCAGTGTTACAACTTTTTACTCTCCACTTTTCACAGTACTTTACTGTTTCTGCTGTAATAAATTCAAAAGCATTTGTTTCTAGCTCTTTTGGTGTTTTTGACCTTAATTTTATAAATGCTCCTTTGGATTATTCTCAGAAAGTTTATTTTGAGATGTTCAAGTTCAAAAAAGAATAAAAAGATAAGCGAGTAAAATTATTTCATACCATCTGGATTTCAGGTGCTTGTTTAATTTTGACTGGTTGAAATGTAAATTAAAAGTACTCTCCTAAAGAGGGGGTAGGGGAGGGAAATGGCAAAAAAAAAAAAAAAAAAGAAAGAAAAAAGAAGTACTCTCTTAACTCTCCTAAAATTGAAACTATAGAAGTATGTAGTATACCAAGCAAAAGTTCACCAAACCCCTCATTCCCCCATCCTACCCTCTGTCTCTGAAGTAAATGTTTATTTGGCATATGTCTATGCAGAACTTTTTTCTGTGCATGCAAAACCGTTATGTTTTAAATCTTAAGCATGGAAGTCCCTAGTGCGGATTGCATGTACTGCCTCCCTAAGTTTTTAATTTCTAGAAAAGAACATGTGGTTCTGAGTCCATTTGCAAGAAACAAAATGTCTTTTAGAAGTGATTTTAAATGAGAGTTGTACTTGAGTTTAAAAATTCTCTTTCCTAGACAACCTTGAAATCCTAAGTGTGAGGCAGTGGTTAATGTTGCTTTGGTTTGGGGGGATTTTTTTGTTTGTTTGCTTGTTTTTGATTGACTACAGATAGTATGGTTAAGTGCACTGACTTTTGAGTTGATCAGCCTGCCTTAGATGAGAGATCTGCCACTCATAACTTTAGGCAAGTTACTTCTCTAAGCCTTATTTTCCTCATTTGTAAAATGGGAAGACCAACATAACCTACATGGCGGGGTTGTTGAGCTGTAAGCAAAATACTGCAAAAACTACTTAGTATAATGTCTGCTACTTCTTGGTGTCATCGATTATGATGATGATGATGACAATAAATGAATCTTTTAAAAAGATACCTTTATTTTAAGATTATATTTTATTATACAGCTCTAAAGCCACACATGTTTTAAAATTCTAAATCCACTCTGGGCCAAAACAGCTGGCTGATAAATAGATTACATTCCAAATATGTGTCAGTAGACACCATTAGCCAAATTGAAAAAATAGTAGAAAAAGAGAGGAACTCTCTAGGAACAGTGTGCTTTACTTCTCAAGAATGTGTCTTGTTTTTTTACATGTGGTATCTTATAATCGTTGGAATTTTGGGTATTTTAAATAATGGGATTATTTTCCTCATGTTGTCAGCCTTTGTATAAGTAGCTGTGTAGTGTTTTTTAATCAGCTACCTTTTTTTGGAGCGGGCTGGTTGTTTATATATGAAAGTATAACATTTATTCTTAATATAAATGTCTAGCTATTTTCTTTGAAGGCAAGCCTAGTCCATACTTCAATTCTGATGGAAATAATTTTATTTATTATTAATAATGGGAGCTCTTGTTTGGTTAGCTTTTTGTGAAATAATTCTTAAATAATGAACTTTTCTAGTAATGCTTCATTTATCAAGTAGATGACCATACGACCGGAAGCAAATACTGGTCCATCCAGTATAGGGTATTACCCATTGTAAAATCTGGTTGTTTAAGCAGTCAGAGGTTACAGAAGAGCAGTTAGATTCTTAGCAGAGATGACCAGCTTTTGTCTTCTTTATATATTTTTAAAGATTTTATTTATTTGAGAGAAACAGAGTAAGTGAGAGAGAGCATAAGCCAAGGGGGAGAGGGAGAGGGAGAAGCAGACTCCCCGCTGAGCAGGGAGCCCAGTGCGGGGCTCCATGTGGGGCTTGATCCCAGGACTCGGGACCAGGACCTGAGCGGAAGGCAGAGGCTCAACGACTGAGCCACCCAGGTTCACCTTTTGTATTCTGTATTGACGAGTAGCTAATTGTGTTCTATGTAAGGTTATTTAATTGTTGTCACTCTTGATGTTAAGTCTGTCATGTTATGTATTGCTTCTCTCTTTATTGAGCTAGTACTCAGTATTATCCCTGCAATTTATAAAGTTGCAACTAGAACTTCAGTCTTTCGTAATTTTAGTCTTATTTAAACCCTTTTTACTAGATGAAAAAGAAAAATTAGATTTCATGTCTGGCTTCCTTTCTGCGAGTTCTTAGTTTTTGATATATTTCAAGTATCTTGTTTCAACCATTTTTACTAAATGTAAAAAGATAATTTAGATTTTATTACTGTATCAGTTCTTGAAAACTTTGTGTTGTGCTTTCCTTTCTTTAAACATATGGTTTGAAAAATAAGACCCAACCCATTAGGCCAATGACCAGAGTTATCTCTCTGGGTGTCTGTTACTGTTAAGTCAGAAAAATTTCTAGATTTCCTCCCTTATCATGTTTAATTATGTTTGTAGTCTTTGCATTTTTTATTCTTATTTTAATTCTCTTCATTTTTTTATTCTAGACTTAACTGCTCACCCTTATTTCCGTTTCCTTGTCCCAGATGCAATCTTTTGTGCCTTTGCTGTTTCTTAAATCCTGTATTCCCCAAAGCATCAAATTTCAGGAACTATAGTTTTACATTTCATTTGCTACATGTTTACATTTCTTTGGAGTGCATGGTTTTGTTTGTATCAAACATGTTTCTTGATGTGACGTGTATGGATTTTGGTGGGGTGAGTAGGGGCTGGGATTTAGAGAAATAAAGGTTAGAACCTTGCTAGAATGTTCCTATTTTATATCTGATTACCTTCAAAAAGGATTTAAGGCAGCATATTTTACCAGTAATGATTGGGAGCTTGAGTAAAAAGAAAGTTTTATTTAAGAGACTTATAAAACTATGTAGAGTCTGTTTGATAAAAATAGTTGCATGTGAAGTGAGATATAAAATAATACTTAATACATTTCTAATAGTGCATTTCAAAGATCTGGAATAAAATAGAGCTTATCCCAAAGTTTTAAGTAGTGATTTAACACCTTCCTATTCATGTTTCTATCCCAGCACCTAACAGGGTACAGAGTACTTAGTAAACACTCAGTCCTTATTGAATCAGTTACTGCTTCCTTTGTGCAAAGCTGGACAGATGCCAGGGGATATAGAGATCACTTAGGTCTTGCCCCTTAGGTACTTATATTCTAGTAGGTTCATGAAATTAGAAGTTCGTGACCAGCATTTTTTAATTTATTTTTTATTTTTTTAAGATTGTATTTATTTATTTGACAGAGAGAGCACACAAGCAGGGGGAGCTGCAGAGAGAGAGGGAGAATCAAGCTCCCCACTGAGGAGAGAGCCTGACGTGGTGCTCTGTCCCAGGACCCTGGGATCATGACTCGAGCCAAAGGCAAATGCTTAAACAACTGAGCCACCCAGGCACCCCAATGACCAGCATTTTTTAAAAGACAAAATAGAAAATAATTGGAGAACATCACACATAGTAATGATAAGTGTAGTTTCATGAAGATTTTGTTTTAATTACATGAATTTATTTTACATACAGTGGATTGTGACATAAGATGTATTTCTTGCTATGGCTTGTCAAAAATTTTTGGAAGCCCCTGTTTTAGGCACACATGACTGCTCCAAACAAACCTTGCTTTAAAAAGTAAGGAAAGCAGAATGTTTAGATCATGGTGTGTATGGAAGATTATATACAGACATAAGACTACTAAAATAGTAAAATTGGGCCTTGAATGCCATGCTGAAAAGTGTGGTGGTGGGGAAGATAGAAGGGGTTTATTGGGTGAGGTAATATTTAAGTTTTTTGAGTACTTAATATATTCATCTGGTTCATAGCCCAAAAAGTATTACAGAGTACGTAGTGAAAAGTTTCACTTCCATCCTATCCTCTACCCTCCTCCCCCCAGCTAGTTCCTCTATCCACAAACATTATTAGTTTGGGGAGTATCTTTTTCCAACAGTGTTTTATGTATGTAAAAACAACTGTGTGTGTTTTTGTTTATTTTGTCTTTTTTACATAAATGATATTAGACCATGCACCACATGGTTCAGTCCTTTGTATTTTTTTAAAATTTTTTTTTAAGATTTTATTTATTTGACAGAGAGAGATACAGCAAGAGAGGGAACACAAGCAGGGAGAGCAGCAGAGGGAGAAGGAGAAGCAGGCTTCCCACTGAGCAGGGAGCCCGATGTGGGGCTCGTGGGATCGTGACCTGAGCTGAAGGCAGACGCTTAACGACTGAGTCACCCAGGTGCCCCAGTCCTTTGTATTTTTTTAGAAGATTTTTTTAAGAATTTATTTTTGAGGGACAGCTACGTGGCTCAGTCAGTGAAGCAGTTGCCTTCGGCTCATGTCATGATCCCAGGGTCCTGGGATTGAGTCCCGCATCGGGCTCCTTGTTCAGCAGGGAGTCTGCTTCTCCCTCTCCCTCTGCCTGCTACTCCCTCTCCTTGTGCTCTTTCTCTCTCTGTCAAATAGATAAATCTTTAAAAAAAAAAGAATTTATTTTTGAATAATTGCTACACCCAACACATGCCTTAAACCCACAACCCCAAGATCAAGAGTCGCATGCTCTGCTGAGTGAGCCAGTCAGGTGCCCCAGTCCTTTCTATTTTTTTATACCTATTATGTAATTTCTCCATAACAGTACTTGAGGAGCTTGATGACAGTTTGTTAAGGAAGGGAAATTACTAGATCTGGTCTATATATGTTAAGAAGCAGTCAAGGCTAACTAAAGAAGCAGAGTGTTCTGTTCCAATTTGACCTTCAAGACTCACCTTAGATGCTCCCTTTCCTGCTTTTCTTAACCTCTGACATCTTAAGTAATTCTCCAACTAAACACGGAGGAGAGTGTATGCATATAAAGCCCAGCTTAATTCTCTATTTCTCAATATTCCCACTAGCTCTTCATTTTCCTCTGGTCTTTGGGATTCCAGCTTTTTACTGCTGCTCAGGAAGCCTTTCCTGACTTGCTCCAGTCCTAAAGAGACTGGGTTAGGGCCTTTGTCTCTATGCTTATTCTCATCTTAGCACCTAATGCAGTGTTTTGTAATTCTGTGTTTTCTGGTTAGTTTTCTCCTTACACTATAAGCCCCTTCTATGTGCAGCACACATTGCTAGTTGTAAGTACATTAGTTTTTCTAATATTTACCATATTGCCTGGTTTAAACCCCCAAAAAGCATTAAAAGAATATGTGGAAACATGAACAAGCACATAGTCTCTTTTTCTCATTAAGGAGAATTGGGGGGTGGGGTATACACAAATAGGTATAGTATTTTTAAAAAGGTATAGTATTGACTCAGTGACGAATCAGTGTGTTATAATTGATGATAGTGCCAGGTGATGCAGTTAAGGAAAGCTTATTGGAAGAGGTGGGACCCAATTGAGTAGTAAGGGAATATGGTATCTTTTGTGAGAAGATAAATAAAGAGAAACACAGCAGAAGGGAATGGGAGAAATAGGACTTGGAGAAGTACTGGAAGTGGGAAATGTGGATAAGATGAAGTACAAAGACAGAATCCAAGCAGGGAAACGAGAAATGCTGAGAAAATGAGTCATTCAAGAGGAACATGAGATACAATGAGAAAAATACTAAAGAAGGAAGGGGAAGAGTCCATAGAGAACCAATGTGAACAGAACGGATCATGAAATAAGCATAAATAAACCCTTTAGGTCTTTGTGGCCTAATCCAAGGCCCCATGGAATGCGTCCAGAGGAGAATCAGCTTTCTTACTCCTCCTTAGCTACTGGATCTAATTGGCCTGCTGTTTCCTGGTGAGGTGCAGTGACTTTCCTGCAATGAAATAAGTGGTTTTCTTTCAGCTTTCTTTTCATTTGCTAATTTATTTACTGGACCTGCATGCTGGGAATGTGACTTCCAAGTACGTATTCATAAAATTACACTGCAACCTACAGAACTTGGATCCTCCCTTAGAGTCAATTTTAATGGATTTTCTGCCTTTTGTTGTGGTGAGAAAGGAATCCTGGTGTTAATACTGAAGTCATTACTAGTTGGAATTGTAGATTAAATCAGAGTTCATCCAAAGAGTTTACCATGCCTATTGTTTTAAATTTGAAAGTCTTTGATACACATAGCAAGAAACTCACAGAAATCTGAAGTTTGTCCTTTTGGGATCTGAGTATAAAAGAAGACCAATTCAACTATTAGAATGAAGTAAAAATAGTCATTTCTGTTGTAATTAATGTTTACTTAATTGTACAGATTTTAAAGCCTCTATATTTAAATATTCATAAACAAATATTAGAGAAAAATACTTGGTGTTTGCATCATGCTCATTATAATACTGCTAGCAATTATCCATTGTTCTGTTCAGGAAAACCAAAGAAAGTAAAAGTTTTAATGCAGTGGTGGTCAGCCTGCCAATCCATCTGATAAACAATTGGTGAAACTGTTTTTTGAACTCAAAATGAAATTCTGCATATGAAAATAATTAACATTTTTAAGAACAAGACAGCATTTATATGTAGTCATTGTTATAAATTGGATGTCTCTGCAGGGTAGAACTTGGCTTGAATCCCTCCATCCTTAGTCTGAACAGCCATAATAAATATATTACTGGGGTTTTTTTTTGGTACATAGATTATGAAAAAGTTCACTAGCATTCATATTTTTTTACTTTGTGTTTTAAATGGATAAATAACCCTTTTTAATAAAGCGATGTAAAAATACTGATAAGAATTTGATATAAATAATCAATAACCCCGTTTTCTTCTTAAGCGAGTGTGTGTTTAATCTTGCAGGCTGTAGAAAATCTCTGTTCCTACAAGATTTCTGCAAACTTGTACAAACAGCTGAGACAGATTTGTGAAGATCACATCAAAGCACAGATTCATCAGTTCAGAGAATATCCTTTTAAAAACCAAAAATACTGTATTTTTATCTGTTCCCTCCTTATCCCTCACTATTTAACCCAACTTGAGATGGAATGACTGTGTTTTGTAGAGTTGTTACTATTCCTATGTTTCTGGAGAAAGAAGAAACGAGTTTTTGAATTTTCAGCTTTAATTAGGTTCCAAGTCTACATTGTGATGTTAGTGCAAATAAGATGTCCTTATTTCTTTACTCTTTTTGTCCTAACAAATTTCCATAGAAGGAAAAATAATCTTCTAAGGGAAATCATAAACAACATAATGCTCACTTATGTGTAAGACTTGTTCTAAAAGGTATTGAGTGGGACCTAAAACTTTTTTATAGTTTAAGAAATAGCATTTTTTTCTATAATTAAGTGCTATTTAGTTTAGTGGGTTTTTTTTAAGATTTTATTTATTTGCCAGAGAGAGAGCACAAGCAGGGGGAGCAGCAGGCAGAGGGAGAAGCAGGCTCCCCGCTGAGCAAGGACCCTGATGTGGGACTCGATCCCAGGACCCTGGTATCATGACCCAAGCTGAAGGCAGGCATCTAACTGACTGAACCACCCAGGGGTCCCTATTTTTATTTAGTGTGTAATACTCCATATTTAAGCCAAATATGCTCTTACATTGCTTATGTTACTTGTACTAAGCACTTAAAAATATCCTTGACATATTTCATGGATTCATTGGATAGTGTTCTTTTTCTAAAGAAAATTGATAGATGCTGGCAAAATCATTGCAGACAAATGGTAAGCTGGAGAAATTATTATGTTTCAGCTAAATATTGTAGTTAAATGAATTTCTTCAAATACGTGGATGTTAGTTTTAAAAGCTTTGCAGTGGAGGGGGATTGCCTCGATATCTGCTCTTACTCTGAATTGAATGCTAATTTTGGTTTTCTATTTTAAAACTGCAAGTTATAGGGAAATCACCATTTTAGAATGACTTGCACCTTAGGATCATTTTTAGTTTTGTTACACTTAACCAAAAAGTATCTCATTTTAAAAAAAGTTACATTTTTGTCTGTTAGTCTTGATGGATGTCCCACCCACCTGCTTGATTGCCTGTGAAGGTGCCTGATGGTCCTGCATTTTAGTTCATTCAGATCACCTTTTCCTTTCTCCCTAATCTGGTATTTATTTTATAATTTATATTCTGCAAACTAAAAATCTTAAAATCCTCCTACCCAGAACCACACATGTACAATTTAGGTCAGTTTCACTCTGAATGAGCTCTGTTACTGAGGAGGAATTGTATGTATGTCCCCTTAATTCCCTGTTTTTATTTTCAGTTACATCTCAAGTTGCAGAGAAGTCATAGGACCATTTTAAGTGTCCGTTTTCTAGAAACTACAGCGAGGATTAAGACAATAGAATAGTTTAATAAAAATGGTATGGGCGTATTCTCAGGTAGATTTCTTTATCTGTATGTAGTAGTCTAGTATATATAAAAGTAAACCCTGCAATTTTATTATTTTATCAAGAGCAAATGTTTCAGCTTAACAAAATCTAAAAATCTATTTCTTTTTTGTTGGCAGATCATGATCAGGAGTATTTTTCTGTTTCTGGATAGAACTTATGTTCTACAGAATTCAATGCTACCCTCCATTTGGTAAGGATGCCAGAAAAAAATTGTTAGAAATCATAGTCAAATCTTAGTTACACTAATGGAAAGAGAGTAAGTGATACTGTGAATATTCTCCTAAAAACTCAAATTTGGCTTCTAGACTTGTATTTATAGCAGTTTTACCTTCTTAATTATGTTTTGCCTGTTCTAATACTGGAGATAACTAACATTCCCTGAGCATATAACTTAATGAAGAAGTTTTTTTGTTAGCCAAGGGGATTAAAGTTTGCTCTGGACTGTCTAGGAGTGTGCGTTATTTTGTTGTTTATCAAGAGTTTGCTCATTATCTGTTAACATTGCTATGGAAAATTCCACGTATACACGAAAATAGAATAGTATAATGAGCTCTTTCCCCACCTTGTGCCTAGCATCTACCTACAGTAATTACTGGAGAGTTTACTGATTTTTGAGTACTGAAGCCAGATGACAAATGACCAATTAAGCCTTCATTACCAGTACAGTGAAAGCCATTTTGTCTTTGAACTAATTTTGTCTCTTGATTTGACCAAGGAAGAAATCCACCAGAGGAAATAATACAACAAAACTTAGTTATGGAGGAAGACAGGAATTTAGCTTCAGTTCTCATTAAAGACTAAATGAGTTTCCTGTATGCTTTAACTCTAATAATATTGTGTAAAATTAAATGTGTGGATTTTATCTTTTTACAATTGCGGCTTCAAATCTGGACCCTAATTAACATGTGGTGAGAAGTTAAGCAGGCCTCTCTAGAACTGGTATTGTTGTCATTTAATTTTGATTCTATATATTTTTTTATTTTAGGGACATGGGACTGGAGTTATTTAGGGCTCATATTATAAGTGATCAGAAAGTCCAGAATAAGACAATTGATGGCATTCTTCTCTTGATTGAGAGGGAAAGGAATGGTGAAGCAATTGATAGAAGTTTACTCCGAAGCCTTTTAAGCATGCTCTCTGATTTGCAAGTAAGTTAACTTCACTTAAGAGCTGATTGCTATTCCTAGTTTGATGTTTAAAAACCAAATTCAGTGCTGTTCACGTAGAGGACATTTAATAAATATTTATTGAATAAATGAACTCCTTTATTTTGATCCCTCCTCCCAGATTTATCAGGATTCTTTTGAACAACGATTTTTGGAAGAAACTAACCGGCTCTATGCAGCTGAAGGCCAAAAATTAATGCAGGAAAGAGAGGTATTTAAAAATCATGATTAATAAATCCACCGTGTCTCACAATAGACCTTACATTCTAGAACATAAACTGCCCTTTGCATTTATCTTCCCAACATTGTGATGCTTTTTTCTCACTTAGGTGCTCTTTCTTTTCTCTCTTCTTAAAGGCCAGAATTCTGGATCATAAACTACCTATAATTTTACATAAAATTCAACCCTGTCACATTTGACAGGGCTGCTCCCGGGATCTTTTGGACTTTACATTTTCTGAATGGTTTATGGGGAGGAAAACAATAATATAAAAAACTGTCTTTTAGGTTCCTGAATATCTTCATCATGTTAACAAACGTCTAGAAGAAGAAGCAGACAGACTTATTACTTACTTAGATCAGACCACCCAGTAAGTATTATATGCTCAGCCTAATAGACTTTAACCAGTAGTGTTGAATCACTTAAGGCACTTTGTGTCCCCAAACCCATTAGTACCTATTTTCAGGTGTGATTTGAGATTTTTAACAATTGTTTTCTTGATGTAACTTCATTTTCCCCAGTTAATTAGATTTAATAAATCTAATATGTGTATGTGTATGTGTTTAAGTAATTTAAAAATAATATTTATTATTAGAGGGGTGCCTGGCTGGTTCATTTATTAGAGCATGTGACTCTTGATCTCAGGGTCATGAGTTCAAGACCCACACTGGGTGTAGAGCTTACTTTGTAAAAAAAAAAAAATGAAAAAAAAAATTCTTCAGAAAGGTAATTGACCAATTTATAAAGAGATCACTTTTAAAATGGTAGCGGCAAATAAGTAAAAATAGTGTTAGAAGCTGATGTGATCTTTGAAATCTTAAGGCTGATTAAAATTCAGTAGATGTTAGGAGGAGAAACCGTTTCTGTGCTTTCCTAAATATTACCAACCAAGGAGTTCCTGTAAGCAGCATAGATAACTGCCTTCCTAATAAAAGCAGAAAAACTTGGAAAAAGCCAGCCACAGCAAGACCATGGAAATATTTATTTAGTGATGTAAATCAAATTCTGAAATAATGCGCTTTTCTTTCTTATGGTGTAAGTAGAGTAACTCTGAGCACCAATACATTTAAACATAGGATAGGAATATTGAAATTAACATAAAACAAGCTATTTGAGGGGTGCTTGGGTTGCTCAGTCAGTTAAGCGTCCCAACTCTTGATTTTGGCTCAGGTCATATATGATCTCAGAGTTGTGAGATGGAACCCTGAGTCGGGCTCAGGTGCTGGGCGTAGAGCCTGCTTGGGATTCTTTCTCTCCCTCTCCCCCCTATCTCTCTCTCTTTTTTTTTTTTTTTTTTAAAGATTTACTTACCCGTTTTAGAGAGAGAGAGCTGGGAGAGAGGGAGAGAGCAAATCCCAAGCATACTGCCCTCTGAGTGTGGAGCCTGATGTGGGCTCAATTCCACAAGCCGGACCTCATGACCTGAGCTGAAATCAAGAGTCAGACACCTAACTGACTGAGCCACCCAGGCGTCCCGTTGCTCTCTCTCTCTTTAAAAAAAAAAAAAAAAAAAAAAAAAAAAGCACCAGCAAGCTATTTGCCCCTCCCCACCCCCGCCAAAGGCTTTAAAGTTTCAGCAAAGTCAAATGTCAGTAATTCTAAACCTTTTTTCCTTGTAGGAAGTCATTAATTGCTACTGTAGAAAAACAGCTTCTAGGTGAACACTTAACAGCAATTCTTCAGAAAGGTAATTGACCAATTTATAAAGAGATCACTTTTAAAATGGTAGCGGCAAATAAGTAAAAAAAAAATTCTTAAAGATTACCCTCTTAAGAAGTTTGATACTTTGTGGCTGCTTTTCTGAGGATGGACATAACCCTTTTTCCCTATTTATCATGGTAAACTTTGAGGAGGTGCTTCTTGGCTTAACTTAAAGGTATAGGAACTGAGAATGAGAGGGGTCCACTAACACCAGTAAAAAAAACCAAAAAAAACAGTGGGAATGTGGGAATTCTTGACTTAATTTGTAAGATTATGGTAGGGAAAAGAATTTCTTTTTACACTAAAGTGTATTTGTTCATAGCATATAAAACCAAGCACTTCTACTAATCCCAAGTGATCTTAAGGGTAAACCCTGAATTTTACTTTGACAGTGCCAGAAATAGGCAAAAGCCTTACCATTCTCTCCAGCCATCTTTTCTTTTATATAAAATGGATATATTTTAGAACTTTAATGCAGTTACATTATTAGTTCATTCTGAAAATCAAATATATTAAAATCTTATTCAAATTTGGCCTATTAATGCATGGTTTTTGAAATACTACAGACCATATCCAATACTCTGAGATACAGTTATGTATACTAATTAGTGCCAGATGTAATATGGCTACTGCACATATGAGTGAGTTATTTATAATGTGTATTTAAGTAAATCAGTTTTTACAAATTGGTTTATACATCTGATCTACCATGCTAAATGGCACAAACCGTTACAGAATTGTTTTTATATTTATATAAACTAAAGCTCCCTATATTTAGTTTTCATTTGGAAAGGAAATTTATCTATTTGGATTTAATAGAAAACAAATCTTTATATTAAAATTCATAGATTAGTAATAGTTTAGACCAGTATCACAATAATAATTTAACTGAATTTTCATTAAAATGTCTGGCATTTTTGTTCACTGTTTTTAATGCCAAAATGTTTGAAATTTCAGGTTTAAATAGCCTCCTTGATGAAAACCGAATTCAAGACTTATCTCTCCTGTATCAGCTCTTCAGTAGAGTTCGAGGTGGAGTTCAGGTTCTCTTACAACAGTGGATTGAATACATTAAGGTATTAACAATTAACTTGTGGTTTTTTTCTCTTATGTCTTATAATCTATACACTCAGAGTACACATCAGCAAGCATTTCTTACTTGTTAGACTCAGTTTTTTTTTAAGTAATAGGAGTTTTGAGGCCAGTCAACCTGAGAATAATAGCTATGTAACAGATCAGCAGTAAAAGTTATCTTCTTGACATCTGATGGGATTTCTAGCACCAATATTTAGAATAGTGAATGTGGGGGGGAAAAGAGGACTTTTTGGGGGCCCAAAATTTCTTTCCTTTCTTCACTTTTACAGTGAAGCCAGATTGCCGTTTAAAAAAAAAATTGAAAACTGACTTCTTTAAAAGTAGGGACAAGAGCCTAGAGGCTTATAATAATACCCCATTATGATACTGTATACCCAGTGGATCATCCCTTATTTTGCGATTATAGATGAATGGTTATCAGTCTGGATGTTTTATCACTTTATTTTTTTTCCTGACTTTGAAAACAGCTTTATTTTATTTTAATATTTTGAAATTTAAAAATATGTGTACCTACTTAATATATGATTTGGGAATTGTTTTCTTCAGAGATAATTCAATTTTAAAATGTTGTCATTTTTGTTTTTTAGGCATTTGGCAGCACTATTGTAATTAATCCTGAAAAAGATAAAACCATGGTTCAAGAATTGCTGGATTTTAAAGATAAGGTTGACCATATAATTGATATTTGCTTTCTGAAAAATGAAAAATTTATCAATGCCATGAAAGAAGCATTTGAAACGTTCATTAACAAAAGACCAAACAAACCTGCTGAGCTTATAGGTATTTTTCCAGTCTTTTTTTTTCTGGCTATTTAATGTTCTTTTATTCATAGAATTTCAGTCAATTTGATTTTGACGAGGTTGTGTAGTTTATTAACACATTTATGTGGGGTTGCTCAGGTGGTAGTTTCTAAGAACCAGATATAAGGAATAAGTCCTTCAAGGTAAAGAACATCTCAAGTTCACATGTCAAACATAACATTCTTTCTTTGTAAGATAGTACATTGAACCCTATTTACTCCTATTTATACTAAGCTGGATATCTGTTTTCTAAGCCTATAGCAGTTTAGAGGTGGGGCAGGGTGCTACGTCTAGAGGCCCACCCTTAGTGCTACAAGAGAGGGTAGCAAGAAATTACAGTTGCTAGAGAGAAAGGAAAAATGTCCAGGACAAAAATAAGCTTAATAATCTGGGCCCATTTAGTGTAAGGCTGTGGTATACAGCAGTGTTTCTCAGATTTCCCTACCAAACTACCCTTTAATGTCAGAAGGAGAGGTACCCTGTGATAAAGGTCTAGCGTCTTCTGCCAGAAGGATGAAATTTCGTTGGTCTGCTACTTACCCTTTAATTTTTTGGCAAATTTTGCCTTTTACTCTGTGATGTATCTGGTTTTTTTTATATTAAGTAGTATTTAAGATTGCTTAATAACATCAGTGTAAAATGGACACCCCAGAGGATGTGCCAGGTCTTTCAGTGGCTCTTTTTTTCTGAGATATAATTGACATACAATATTACATGAGTTGCAGATGTACAACGTAGTGATTCAGTGTTTGTATACATTGTGAAATGGTCACCACAGTAAGCCATCTGTCCCCTTACAAAGTTACTACAATATTTATGGACTGTATTCCCTATGCTGTACATTATATCCCCGTGACTTATTTTATAACTGAATTTGTACTTCTTTATCCCCTTCACCCATTTTGGCACCCCAGCCCCCTTCCCTCTGGCAATCACCAATCTGTTCTCTGTATTTGAGTCTGAATTTTGTTTTGTTTTGTTTTTTAGATTCCACATATAAGTGAAATCACATGGTATTTGTCTTATTTCTCTGTCTTCTTTTCACTTAGCATAAAACCCTTAAGATCCATGTTCTCACAAAAGGCAAGATTTCATTCTTTTTATGACTGAGTAATATTCCATTAACACACCCACACACACCCTTCCTTATCCATTCATCCATTGATGAACACTTAGGTTGTTTCCCTGTCTTGGATATTGTAAATAATGCTGAAGTGAACATAGGGGTGCATATGTTTTTGAATTAGTGTTTGTATTATCTTTGTAGTGGAATTGCTGGATCATATGGTAGCTCTATTAATTTTTTGAGGAACCTCCATAATGTTTTCCATGGTGGCTATACCAATTTGCTACCCACCAACAGTGCACGAGGATTTCCTTTCCTCCACATCTTCAACAGATTTTTTTGTCTTATTGATACTAGCTATTCTGACAGATGTGAGGTGATATACCATTATGATTCTGATTTGCATTTCCCTGTTGATTAGTGATATTGAGCATCTTTTCATGTGCTTGTTGGCCATCTGTATGTCTTTGGAAAAAGACATTCAGATCCTTTGCCAATTTTTTAATTGGATTTTTTTGTTACTGAGTTGTGTGGGTTCTTTATTTGGGGTATTAACCCCTTATTGGATATATGACTTGCAAATATCTTCATTCCGTCTTTTCCCAAAAAGGTTGCCTTTTCATTTTATTGATGGGTTTCCTTCTCTGTGCAGAAGCTTTTTAGTTATTTTTGCTTTTGTTTCCCTTGCATTTGGAGTCAGATTCAGAAAAAAAACATTGCTAAGGTCTGTGTCCAGGAGCCTACAGCTGATGTTTTTTCTTCTAGGAGTTTTACGGTTTCAGGCCTTCATCCATCCATTAAAAAGACAGTCAAGTCTCTAATCCATTTTGAGTTCATTTTTCTGTATGGTGTAAGATCATGGTCTAGTTTCATTCTTTTGCATGTGGCTGTCCAGTTTTCCCAATACCATTTATTGGAGAGACTGTCTTTTTTCCCATTGTATATTCTTGCCTCCTTTGGTATAGATTAATTGACCATATAAGCATGGGTTTATTTCTGGACTCTCTATTCTGTTCCATTGATATGTATGTCTCTTTATACATTAATACCATACTGTTTTGATTACTACTATAGGGGTTTTTTTTTATTTGTTTGGTTTTCTAAATATGGAACGCTTCATGAATTCGCATGTCATCCTTGCAAGGGGCCATGCTAATCTCTGTATCCTCCCAATTTTAGTTATATGTGCTGCTGAAGTGAGCATTGATTACTTTGGTTTTGTAGTATAGTTTAAAATCTGGGAGCATGATACCTCTGTCTTTGTTCTTCTTTTTCAAGATTAGCTATTTGAGATCTTCTGTGGTTCCATACATATTTTTAAATTACTTGTTACAGTTTTGTGGAAAATGCCTTGGAATTTTGATAGGGATTGCTTTGAATCTGTAGGTTACTTTAGGTAGTATGGACATATTAACAATAGTAATTCTTCTAATCCATGAAAACGATGTATTTTTCCATTTGTTTTTGTATCTTCAGTTTCTTTCATCAGTATCTGGTAGTTTTCCCTGTACAGGTCTTTCACCTCCTTGGTTAAATTTATTTTTAGGGGGGTACCTGGGTGGCTCAGTCGGTTAAGTGGCTGCCTTTGGCTCAGGTCATGATCTCATGGGTCCTGGGATCGAGCCCTGTGTCGGGGTCCCTGCTCAGTGAGAAGTCTGCTTCTCTCTCTCCCTCTCCCCCTCCCCCTGCTTGTGCTCTGTCTCTCTCTCAAATAAATAGATAAAATCTTTTTTAAAAAGTTTACTTTTAGGTTTTTTATTGTTTATTTTTCAAAAGATTTATTTATTTGAGAGAGAGAGCAAGGGGGAGGGGCAGAGGGAGAGGGAGAGAGAGTCTCAAGCAGACTCCACGTTGAACACAGAGCCCGACATGGAGTTCCATCTTGTGACCTTGAGATCACGACCTGAGCAGAACCAAGAGTCAGCTGCTTAACCAACTGTGCCACCCAGGTGCCCCGGTATTTTATTCTTTTTGATGCAGTGGTAAATGGGATTGTTTCCTTGAGTTCTCTTTGTGATAGTTCATTATTAGTATATAGAAACACAACAGACTTTTGTATATTTTGTATTCTGCAACTTTACTGAATTCATTTATTCTAATAGTTCCCGGTGGAGTCTTTAGGGTTTTCTATGTCTAGTGTCATGTCATGTACAAATAGTGACAGTTTTACTTCTTCCTTTCCACTTTGTATGCCTTTTATTTCTTTTCCTTGCCTAATTGCTGTGACTAGACTTCCAGTACGATGTTGAATAAGAGTGGTAATAGTGGGTATCCTTGTCTTGTTCCGAATCTTTCAGCTTTTCACTGTTGAGTATGATATTAGCTGTGGGTATGTCATATATGGCCTTTATTTTGTTGAAGTATGTTCCTGCTATACCCACTTTGTTGGGAGTTTTTATCATAAATGGATGTTGAATTTTGTCAAATGCTTTTTCTATGTCTGTTGATGATCATATGATTTTTATCTTTCATTTTGTTACTGTGATGTATCATGTTGATTGATTTGTGGGTGTTGAATCATCCTTTCATCCCCGAAATAAATCCCACTTGATCATGGTATATGATCCTTTCAGTGTATTGTTGAATTCAGTTACCACATCCAAGCCCCCTATCTGTGCTCGCAGGATATGTGGAAAGTGCAATGATGGTGTCTGCCAGCACCTTGGTCTCTAGGGAGCATATTAGCTGTATCTCGCCCCTCCGGCTGATATGCCCCCACATCAGCAGATGTATTTTTCACATACGGTCTAGGTGCTTTTCAAACTGCTGTTTTTTTCACTGGGTCTTGGGGTGAGCCAGGCCACAAGAGAGTCCCCCAAGAGGGAATCTCTCTTTCCTACAGCACTTTGGGATCCCCGGAAATCAGTTCTGTTGGTTTTTTTAAGTCACATGTTTAGGGGGCTCATCTCTGTGGTACAGATCACTAGGGCCAGGGTGCCTGAAGTAAGGCACCAACCCCTTACTCCTCCAAGAGAAGCACCTGTCTGGTGAAATCTTTCCCTGTTGTGTGTGGCTATACCTGCGTTGGCTCTGCCTCTCCCACCCATCTTGGTGTGATCCTTTTATCCTCTGTTGTGGAGAATAGTTCATCTAGTTTTCAGAAGTTTCTCAAAAGGAAATGCTCTGTGTAACTGTAGCTGGGAGTGTGTTCATGGGAGGAGGTGAGTTCAGGCTCTTCCTATGCTGCCGTCTTGGACCTCCTTCCCATCTTCAGTGGCTTTGTTGACTCCAGCATGCTTCTGTATACACTGCCTCCCCCAGGATACCGCTACCCCATTTTAATAAGCATCAGGATAGTGGAAGTGGAAAGTACATTAGATCGGGAGCCAGAAGGCTTGGGTTTGAGTTCAGGCTCTGGTATTTATTAGCTCTGTGACATTGAATAAGTCACTTACTGACCTTGACTTTGGAGACTTTAAAAAAATGCATGTATACCTCTGAAACATTGAAAAACTCAGTGTATCATACTCCTGTTTCGGTATATATAGTGCCTAGCATCTTATGGATATCTATGATCACTAAATATGATCACTAAGCAATGAACTTTCCCCCCATTTTAGCTAAGTATGTAGATTCGAAGCTTCGCGCAGGCAACAAAGAAGCTACAGATGAAGAACTTGAAAAAATGTTGGATAAAATTATGATCATATTTAGGTTTATCTATGGTAAGTGTTTTTGTTTCAGAATTTTTCTTTTAAAACAGAGTACTCAGCAGAGAAACTATCAAGTATAATCAACCAGGAGGGACTATTTATTTGGGAGTTATTTATTTAAATTTGTATTGTGTTTGTTGCATTTAATTCATTAGGGTTCTTGAGGAATGTTACTTAATTGCCTTGTGCTTTGTCTTTTCCACTTATTAAGAGTCTTATTTTTGCTGCTTGTTTTAATTTCTATTGATGCTAAAACTGCCAGTTGACTAAAGTTTTTTTTAAAGAAAAGTTAATGCAGTCTTAATTCTTTACAACAAAGAACTTTTGAAATATCCAGCCTAAATATCTACCTCTAATGTCTGTTGCATTTAACGAACATGGATAAAATGTATACGTTTAAATAACTTGGAATAATGGTGTGATTTATTAAGCACTTTGGAGCAATTTTGTCAGAACTTTTTATTGGACTCTTATGAATTGTATTTTATTATTTAACATAGGTAAGGATGTTTTTGAGGCCTTCTATAAGAAAGATTTAGCCAAGCGCCTGTTAGTTGGGAAGAGTGCATCTGTAGATGCTGAAAAATCAATGCTGTCCAAACTTAAACATGGTATGATTGTCATTCTTTCTATTCCTTTTCTCCTTTGATTTCTGAGGGAAAATGCTAGCTTAATTTTTACTCTTAAATTGCCTCTTTCATTAATCATTGTTCATATAATGAAAATGTAAATTGAGTAAGCTCATGAGGTTTCCAACCTATTGTACATATCTGTACATATCCAGAGCTGTTGCAGTTTTTTAAAAAATAAAACATTGTTTTTGTTTTTATTAGTTGTATAAATATTTTCCATTTATCTTATGCCTAAATAGTAGATAAGGTTACTACAGGATTAAAGAGTTTGACTCTGAATTAGTGGGGCATACACTTTGGGGTAAGGATTTTTTCATTCTTGTGAATAGTTACAGATCATATTTCATGCTAAAGTAAGTTTTATATTTCATGTTTTCAATTTTCAATTCTTTGTTTTCACCACTTTAAAATATCATAAATGTGTAAACATCTTTGATAGAATGTGGAGCTGCTTTCACCAGCAAACTTGAAGGAATGTTTAAAGACATGGAACTTTCTAAAGACATCATGATTCAGTTCAAACAGGTAAAAGTGAGTTAAACTCTTAACTTAATTTCTCAAACTTAAGTATATTTAGTTATCTTCTTGCTGTGATATGCACTGAAGAGGATAAATAGAAACCTATATTTGTTGTAAATACATCATAGGAGCTTAGATGATATTCACATTAGAGGAAAAAAATCACCAACAAAATATATTTGACCTACTTCAGAATTTATTCCCAATATAGATCCAAGGTAACAAAAAACCAAATAAAATGCATTGACTGAAGTCACGACAAGAAAAACTGTAGCTAGATCTTGAGACCAGGGCTGTCACTAGCATCTAATTGCTGTTGGTGATTTGTATGTTCAAAGCTGGCAGTGGGGAGAGAGGAGAGGTGATAGAATGGTTGTATAAGGCCTTTGGGGACATTGTGAATGAAAAGCTAGATCCACAGTTTTGCAGATGTTGGTAGAAGGTGGTTTTGAAATATTTAAGAGCATAGGTAATAGCGATAGCAAATTAGATTTTCCTCTCAGGGTTTTAGTAATGACTTCTTTACCACTATATTGCTGTAGTGGGAACTGAGAATGGACAACACAAGAGAAAGATCAGTAGAATCATGGTCCTATAGTAGTGACAGAATAGGGTTTATCTGCTTTGCTCTTTCCCCTTCTTATTCCTTCCCCACTTCAGGTCACCCCCTGCAGACAGGCAGTGGAGCAAGTGAAAACCTGGAGACTTGGGCTGGCTGGTGGGGCGAGGAATGGGGGTTGCTACAAGGTGTCCCAAGCCACATAGGCATCTCCAAAGATGGGGACTGCAGGTGGTAGGGGGAAAAGAATGGAGAATGAGATTCTACCTATAACAGCCCAGCCATAAGTGAGAAATTATTTAAGTCAATAATGCCTCTAACAAGGTCACATGATCCTTGTGTGCCATTGTAATAAAATATTATCTAGTACATTTAATATAGGCTTCATTTATAGTCCTTTTATAACAGTTGCCTTTTATTTTAAAGATGGTCAATGTTTGCATGTAATTTTGTAAAGGGGAACTTCTTGAATGGGTCGTTACTATGACATGAAATGTATGCGCTTTCGTTTTTAAGATCTTAGTGTGTGTGTTGATCTTACTGTAGTATATGCAGAACCAGAATGTACCTGGGAATATTGAATTAACTGTGAACATCCTGACAATGGGTTACTGGCCAACGTATGTGCCTATGGAAGTCCATTTACCACCAGAGGTAAGAGTTGCTGTTCAGGACTTGAGTTATAAGCATAGAAATACATAAAGCTTCTATCTGGCTTGTCTTTGAAAAATAAATACTTTCTAAAAGTTTGTGTCAGTAAGCACACCAACACCAAATGCCAACTGTTCTAATATTTTGCTCTTCTTTTTATATGACTCTTGTATATATATCATTAGAGCATAGTTAACAATGTCAGGTTTCTGGGTTCAGGGCCAGTTTCTCTGACTCTTCTTTTAGTTCTCCAGATTGTACCCATCATTCTGCCCAGCTGTCAGAAATTTTTGCTTGTGTATCACCTGGGGGTTGGATTGCTGAGTGAGTGGGCTTGAGTAAATCCATCCTAACTTTTGGGGAAATGTCTTAAACTCAGGACTGAAGCTTAGAAAGGGGGTTAAGGCTAGAGATAGATATTGAGAATTCTTCATGGAGATGATCATGGAAGCCAAGGGGGTAGAGATCTCCCTCATTAGGAGGAAAAATATAGAAATAGGAAGAAAAGGGCTGAGACAGAACTTTGGAAAAGGTTCACATTTGGCAGATGGTAGGAAAAGGGACCTGTGAAGGAAACCAACAAAGAAGCAATAGTGAGATAAAGGAACCGGTATGGTTTGGAGGCACAAAAAGCTCCTGGAGGTGAATATTTCAAAAGAGGGGACGTTTAGATGTTGCAGAGAGATCAGAGTATAAAAACTGATAAATGCCATTAGCTTTGGTAGTGGGGAGACCATTACCTTATATCAGAGAGATCAGTGGAACTACTGGGTATAAAAACTGATACTAAAAACTTCCAGAAATTATTACACATGAGGTAAATATAAAGAATGGTGAAAGTGGGGCGCCTGAGTGGCTCGGTCGTTAAGCATCTGCCTTCGGCCCAGGGCGTGGTCCCAGAGTCCTGGGATCGAGTCCCACATCGGGCTTCTCTGCTGGGAGCCTGCTTCTTCCTCTCCCACTCCCCCTGCTTGTGTTCCCTCTCTCACTGGCTGCCTCTCTCTCTCTGTCAAATAAATAAATAAAATCTTTAAAAAAATGGTGAAAGTGATACTGGATACAGAGCTTAAATAAAGCTGTATTTTATTTATTGTAGATGGTAAAACTTCAGGAGATTTTCAAGACATTTTACCTAGGCAAACATAGTGGCAGGAAACTTCAGTGGCAGTCAACCCTAGGACACTGTGTGCTAAAGGCAGAATTTAAAGAGGTAAGTAGATGTTCCCCAAACTTAGTTTTCATCTTCATCTTTGATGTTGAGGTCATCTTTTTTTTCCTTAGAAATTTTTTTTTATTTGAGTAAAGTTGACATATGATGTTACCTTAATTTCATGTGTACAACATAGTGATTCAACTTCTGTCTATATTATGCTGTGCTCACCAACAGGTCATTCCTCTTAACTTGAAGGTTTAAGCTGTTTTACAAGTTTATCCTAAATACATGACAGACTGATTGCTTATCACAGCTTTGTGTGTATTATAAGAATATGGTCTTCTTCATGGCTGAATTGGCCCTGCTGCAAGACCAAAAACCAATAACCATTTTTCTGCCACCTGTGGATGCAGAATTCTTGTTGCTGCTGCTTGACAGGAAACTTCTTGTTGCTGGGAGCTAGAGAATAGAGTGGGCGTAAAGGAGAACAGTTCCCATATCTAATTTCCAAAAATCCCTGCAGCTTTTCATGACTAATTTGAATCCAACAAGTTGAAAATGCATTTGAAATAGTGATTTCTTGCTGCTTCTGAAAAATAATCTATAATGACACATGAGGCTGAGTTATTAATTTTCATTATTCTGTTGTTCTGTTTTAATTATAAGGCTTTAAAAAAAGACCTGTGGAAAGGTCACCCAGTCCTCCTTCCTGTTTTAGGTAGGATCACACGTAAACCCTACACTGAACATACTGGCTTTTCTGGATAATGTTAATCCATGTTTCTGAATCTACTAATTGAAAAAATGTTTTTCCTATTAAAGATTAGTTATTTGATTAATTTTCATGTATTTTTTTAAAAAATGATGGCTAACCTGCTGTTTCTTCAACAGGGTAAAAAAGAACTCCAGGTCTCTCTTTTCCAAACCCTGGTGCTGCTAATGTTTAATGAGGGAGAGGAGTTCAGTTTGGAGGAGATCAAGCAGGCTACCGGAATAGGTTTGTATTATTAATCAGTCAATTAGCAAGCATTATTCAGTGTCTACTGTGTTCATTCTACTAGGTTAAGAGCTTTGGGGGGGATACAAAGGAATACTCCCTCTCCTCAGCACTCATATAATCATGGGGAAAGGGGGAATTTCACAACCAGTAAGTACCAATATGTGGTGCTGACTAGGAATGTGTTAGGAGTTCAGTGAAGCAGGAGATGTCTGTGGGCTGGCATAATTGGGAAATCATTCATGAAGCAGGTGATATTTGAGGTGGGGCTTCACATTTTAGTTAGGGAGATGGCATAAGCTGCCAGGGGAGATAGTGTGAGACAAGGCCTAGCGCTAGGAATGAGCACAGTGTGGGCAGGAGTCCCGAAGTATTAACTGCAGCATCAAATAGTGAGATACAAAGCTAGATAGGTAAGATGAATAGAGCCTGATCATGGAAAGCATTGCAAATCTAGCAAATTAAACCTTTGTAGGGTTTCAAGTATGCGACATACTAGAAGTGGCTTATTTGGACAACTTACTTGGAATCAATAGACGGTAGGGCAGCTTGGAGGTTGAAGAGATGCCAGTCCAGAAGCTAGTGGGGGTAATTCAGGCATAAAGTGATAAGGGACTTAGTTTAGAATGAGGCCAGTGAGAATGATGAAGAGGCCTCTATCTCTAAGGAAATAACTACTAGGTACATGAAGGATGAAGGGGAAGGAACAGTTAAAAGATGATTCCAGGGGCGCCTGGGTGGCACAGCGGTTAAGCATCTGCCTTCAGCTCAGGGCGTGATCCCGGCGTTGTGGGATCGAGCCCCACATCAGGCTCCTCCGCTAGGAGCCTGCTTCTTCCTCTCCCACTCCCCCTGCTTGTGTTCCCTCTCTCGCTGGCTGTCTTTATCTCTGTCAAAAAAAAAAAAAAAAGATGATTCCAGGGTTTCTCACCAGAGTGGATTGGTAGTTTCAGGGCTAACAATTGGAAAGAGGACACAGTTTTATGGGGAAGATATGAATTAAACTTTGGACATATTGGAGTTAATGATAGTAAAACAGGTGGAGGTATGTTTTGTAAGATTTTTTTAAAGATTTTATTTAATTAATTGATTAATTTATTTATTTATTTGTCAGAGAGAGCACAAGCAGGGTGAGCAGCAGGCAGAGGGAGAAGCAGGCTCACTGCTGAGCAGGGAGCCCGATGCAGGACTTGATTCCAGAATTGGGATCATGACCTGAGCCAAAGGCAGATGCTTAAATGACTGAGCCACCCTGGCATCCCTGGAGGTGTCTTTTGAATGTGGGATTAGAAGGAAGTGACATGTCCTTTCTGAAGATTTGGTAGTTATCCACATGGAATAATTGGAGCCTTTAGAGGACCACAAGAAAAAAGCCATTGGTTAGGACAAAGAGGAAGTCATTGATGACCTTGCGGAGAAAAAGGAAACTGTTTTAATAGAGGGATGGGGTAGAAGTAGATTGAGGTGAATGTAGTGGTTTGTGTTGATGAACTAGTAACAAATAACTAATCCACTATTTCTTCTTCAGAGGATGGAGAATTAAGGAGAACACTGCAGTCATTGGCCTGCGGCAAAGCTAGAGTTCTGGCAAAAAATCCAAAGGGCAAAGATATTGAAGATGGTGACAAGTTCATTTGTAATGATGATTTCAAACACAAACTTTTCAGGATAAAGATCAATCAAATCCAGATGAAAGAAACGGTATGTCTTTTGCATTCTCCTTGTTCTGATGCACTGGAATTATACGTGTTCATAATAAAAATGTATAAAGAAGATTTTATGCCTGTACTATAACCACTAACATTTTCTGTGCCTATATCTAGCTCAATATATTTCAGTACTTGATCTCGAAGTTTTTTGGGGGAAATGCACACAGTTGGGCTTGATAATTTTATATCCTGCTTTTTTTGCTTAATATTAGAGTTTTAGAATTTTCCATGCCATTAAGTATCTTCATAAAATGGCAGATGGCCACACGATGTTCTTTTACATGGCCATTATAATTTATTCAACCAGTGTCTGTTGGGCAGTTAAATTCTTAATTTCTTAGTCAATAAATTTCCATTTCTATTGTCATAATTTCTATTGTCAATAAAACTGCAAGAAACATCTTTGTACCTAAATCTTAATCTCTCTGAGACTTCCTTTATGATAAATTCATGGAAGTACTTCTTTGGGGTTAAAGAGTATGAACATTGTAAGAGTCTTAAAAATGATGTCGTATTGCGTTCCAGAACTTCTGGACCAATTTACACTCTGTCTAGCAGTGAGAATGCCTGTCTTAATGGTGCCCTCACCAGCACTAAAGATTATACTTTCTTTTTTAAATCTTTGCCAACTTGCGGAGTGAAAACTCCAATTTAGTTAGTATTTCTTTGATTAACAGTGAAGTTTTTGTTTGTTTTTGCCATTTGAATTTGTAAGAGACTTTTATTACAGAAAGAAACAACTGCAGCATTTCCTGAAACCATTTGGTTTCAATTCCAAAAGTTTAATGCAGTACATGAGGAAAAGTTTTAATGTGGGATAGAGGTCGGTATCTCAGACACGTTCCTGTCTTATTTACATTCACATTAAAGGTGTGATAATCCCTTAGAAGAGTACTGTGTTCTTTTAAAACATTTATGCTGTATCAGAAAGAAATTAACTACAAGAAGCCCAAACTGTTCTTTTAACTTAGGTGCTAAAGATGGCCTTTTTTTGCTTTAGCATTAAAATTGATAAACTGTCTCCTAAACACCTAAATTTCTGTCAGTCTTGAGCAAATATAATAGCTAACACTGCATTTCTGATTTATGTATTATAAAATAAAAATTAATTTTTAAAAAGTTTGACTCTAGTTTGCTTAGCTAGTACCATACTTTAAGTCAGAGATCAGAGTCAGTCTGTTTTGCAGATAAGCTAATGTCCTACAGAAATCTGGGCAGTAACCCCTTGTGACACATTTAGAAGATTTTGAGGACAAAGTAAAAGAAAATGGTAAATGCTCCATCAGCCAGCTCTCTACTTCTAAAAAGGCAACTTTAAGTGGTATTTTTCTATTAACTAATATTGGCATTACTTCAGTGGTACAGGACAATATAATTAGGACAGAAAAGAGTTGTTTGTAGGTTTTTTCCTGTCATCATCTGTATTTATAAGATTTCTTTAAATAATTCAGTGTATTTAAACCGTTAATAGTGTGTCATGTCCCTAAAACGTACAAATTTGTGTAAGCAAGTTTCACTTCAGGTACATTTCCTAAGTTTAAAAACTTTTTTTTTAGGTTGAGGAACAAGCAAGCACTACAGAAAGAGTATTTCAAGACAGACAGTATCAAATTGATGCTGCAATTGTTCGGATTATGAAGATGAGAAAGACGCTTAGCCACAATCTTCTTGTTTCAGAAGTGTACAACCAGCTGAAATTTCCAGTGAAGGTAGGTACTTCTGTGTTTTTGAATTGACCTTATAATATATAAAAGAGAACACATTACATTTTCAGACACGAATCTTAAAAACATAGATTAAAGCCTCAAGACCATTTGGAGGGACAAAAGTTTTCATTTCTCATGCTCATATATATGATCCCCCCCAAAACCCTTTGTTAGCATATGTGGGTAACTGGGACAAAGGGGAAAGTCATAAGGGATCTTAAACCTGAAAGTTTAGCTGCTAAATGAGTGTGAAATTTTCAGGTTCATTCACAATATTTCCTCTGAGCTTTGTTATTTTTGTTATTTTTTTTTTCTTTTTGAAATACCTTGGTATTTTGACAGATTTGGTTATTTTAATCTTCTGTTTAGTTAGCTTATCTAAGTGTCCATTAAAAACTCTGCACAGATAATTAACCATCAGGCATCTTTTTGAAAAGTTTAACAATTGTTCTGGCAACCTGAAATTGGTCATTTAAATGGACATGTGCCAGTGTAAATGTCCAGTAATAAAGAGGCTTAGACAATGTGGTGTTTTATTGGCCTGTTTTCCAAGGTTTTTTTAGAAGGTTCTCAAACCTTTGTGATGATAAACACTTTGTAGAGTTTGGATAGACTCTTGGCTCTTGAGGTTCTCAGCAGCTTTGGGCTTAGGTAAATCATTTCACCTTGTTTTGTAAAATGGGGATGATAATGTGAGGCGTAAATGAGATATGATCTGTGTACAAAACTTAGCACTGGGCCTGGCATTGTAAGTGCTTGTTAGTGATTAATGCTAATAAGGCAGGCTTTCTCTCTTCTCCAAACCTAGTACTGCCTTCTCATTACCACACTCTTACCCTCATGCTCTGCCTTACAACTATTTCATCTCCAGCCAGAGAGGTCACTGAGGCAGTTAAAGGATCATTATAATAAATGTTGGTTTTTGGCCACCCCATCAAACTACTTTTGCTCTTTACTCTTCTCAAATCAAGTGGCCATTTTACGCTATCTGAAAAACTCTGTCAGCAAGATTATATTCTTTTTATGGGCTAGATACAAAACAGTGAAATTTTGTCATCTAAGAGCTATGAATGCAATGGTGAGAACAAGTTAGAAGCTGTCTCAATTTTTCAACCATAAGTAGGATTCAAAAATCCAAATTGTTTATAGTAGGTAACAGGTAAATCTTACATTAAACCTAAAATATTAGGAGGTAATTCACTTATCAGACCATTTGTTGTAGCATTCTTGTAAATAGTGTTTTCTGTAGTACATTTTTTTACCTTAATTTATAAAAACGCAACCTGCCTGTGAGAACTAGCTTTTGCCCAAATTTAGGGTCTACTTATCTTCTCACACTCTGTTGGCAAAACTAAATAGCAATTCTGTTTCCCTAAACTATAATGTATTTCTCATGTGAAGTTATGATAAGTTAGTCTTTTGTATTTGTGCGGAGAGTATCTGGTTCTCAAAAGACCTCTTTAAGGTAGAAAAGTAACAAAGTATTGTGTAATGATATGACGAGATGTGACGGTATATGTATAGTATAAAAACATTTCTTAATCTGGTTTTATTTTCATTATACTTTTTCTCTTTAAAAAAATAAGGATATTTAAATACATTAAATCAGTGAGCCAAAACTTCTTTTTTTAAATGGGGTATTGGTACATGGGCTTGAGCCAATGATTATAAGGTTTGCACTGAAAATTTGCCTTCTCTTACAGCCTGCTGATCTTAAGAAGAGAATAGAATCCTTAATTGATCGGGATTACATGGAAAGAGATAAAGAAAATCCAAACCAATACAATTACATTGCATAAAACCTTGGCCTCCGAGTATTTGGTATCATATGCGGTAGCCAGTGGATAAACTAACTTGTTGATCCTATATTATTTGACTTCTTTTATACTACCAATGACCAAATGAAGCAGTGTAATGGAAATAGTTGAGTCGACTTTTTCAGTGGTTAACATGCCCATTTAAAGAGTTAATACTTAACCTTTAAGAAGAATGTTGTTGAACTCTTTGCATGTTATTTAGTATGATGTGCAGAAAATTCTTAAGAAAGTACCTGGTCTTCATGATTCCTGTTTGGAACTGGGGAAGAGGTCCTATGGCTATTAAAAAAGGAGGGGGGGTTCTTATACACCATTAATTATGAAGCAAAAGGTTTATTTGCTTAAAATGTCATTTAAAGATACTTAAACTGCATGCAAACTTTATTTACTGTACAGAGTTCTGGATGTATTTATCAAATAGAAAAACCACCCTGGACTTGGTTGTTCACCTGTTTTGTGATTTCCCTTGAAAAGAAAAATAAGCTGTCATAGCTATTGATATTTTACTACGTAATGTTCTGTTACACTGAAAGGGATGTTTTTAAAAAAAAAGTTATTTGGAAACAAGTTTTCAAGTAGAGGGACAGTTGCTTACATAATCTCTTGTATATACGCATCCTAAGACATTCTATTTATGACCATGGGATGTGTGTATATGGCTTAGCCCTGAGTTTACTGTTCTGATTAACAGGTACTTATAAAAATAGCTGAAATAGAAAATTGCTGATCAGCTGTATTAGAAGAACATGGTAGGAGAGAAAAACCCAACTCTTCATATTAAAAATGAATACAATATGAACATTGCATAAGAGACCAAAACCCATGTGTTTTGTAAATTTTTACAAGAGCAAAAATTCATCAACTAGTTTTCAACTTCCTATAGACTTCAATGTTGTTTGGACAGTTTTGTCTTCAACTTGGACCAATTGTTAGATTGTTACAGGCTTCCTAGGATTTAGCATTCCTATTTTCTCTACCAAAGTTTTTTTTGGGGAAGCACCCCAACTCTCCATTTTGCTAAATAGAACTGTCATCCTCCTAACTTCCTAAAGACCTAAAGTAAAGGTCTTCCTTTATTTTCTCCATATACCTCTTAAGTGGGAATTTCAAAATCTGTATTCTGATCTTATTCCTTTCAAAATTTCTTGAAGAGTTCTCATAGCCACTGGACATCTGCTTTTCAGGGGAATGTCCTAGGATTGTTCATACATAGACAATAGCAAAAGTATTGTTACTCAAATTGGTAATGTGAGTAAAAAGCCTTCTCTTTAGCATCAGTGGGGGATTGGTTGGTTGGTTGGTTGGCTTTTGTGGGTTTGGTGGTTGGGTTTTTTTGTTTTTTGCTTCTTTGTTTTTCCTTGAAGGGAATCGATCTTGGAGGAGAAGCAGAAAATTTTGTGTGGATTTTTTAAAATCAGAATTGCTTTGATGCTTTTGGCAACAGTGTATTTTCTTGACTATTTGGAGCCGTTAGGAAGAATACCTAGGTCCTAACTGTCAACTGAGGAGACTTTTGGCTCTTGTGTCTACTATTGACTGTTTTCTTGAATTCTCAAGCCCTGTGACCAGCTATTATAAAAAAGTTGCCTGTTTCTCTCTGATTGCATCAACTTGCACACTGTTAACAATATGTGGTATTTAGAATGCCTTCCTAATTCTTTTTGAGCAGCCATTGCCTATATTTTCTCAGCTTCTCCCTGGTTTCCTTGCATGGGCTCATCTGACAAGGAAATGCAGCAATTCTGTTCGTCCTCTCTCCACACTGGACCATTTCTGTCAGTGTTCTAACTCATCCCTGATGGTCTCTGAGATATATAGACTATTCCACAAGACTCAGTAGTTACTCTTAAGGCATTTTTAGGTAGAATTGGTCCCTGTTAGGAGGAGACTCTTGGTGTCACTTTTGTTATCTTGAAAGCTGGTCCCTTCCCTGAGGCTCTTAATTTTTTGAAAACTTGATGCTGTTTCAACTGAAAAATTGGCAAGAATATTAACACACAAGTCGAGGGGAGCTGTTTAAGATATTGAAAAATAATTGCAAACAACATTGGGTAATTGTGACTTTCAGTTGTTCTGTATCAGTTAAATTTTTGTGCTCTTTTCCCTGTGTACGTGGTGGTTCTATTTTTCTCCAATAAAACTTTTATTTAAAAAAAGTTTCTGGAGAAGATCTTTAAAATTCAAGCATTTTAAGAAAGTTACGAGACAACAGAACTTTAAATCTTCCTAATGATTTAATGAATTTACATCTGTCAATTTTGTTATTTTAAAATTTTCTCTTTTTTATTTTTGTGGTTGTTTGGTGATAATGCTATAGGAATGTGGAGGAGGGTATTGGTAAAGGGCGAGTCAAATTCCCAGGAATTCTCAAGGTGAGTATTCATTCTTAAACGTCATATTTTAGAAAAACCAAGTGCAAGTGTAAACACTGTTACATTCGAATTCTCAAAAGGTGGATTGTTGCATAAGTGAATGTGAAACTAGATTTACATTGAGGAAAGAATAAAAGATGAAATGCTTTTGTTTCAGTAATGGCACTTGATCTTCCTTTGCTATTAATAATGACTTCTGCTGTGTACTGTCACTGTAAGATGCACATCAAGGACCTTACCAAGGAATCAGGAATCAGGAAGCTTTTTTTTAACCCAGTTCCTGAGTCTGTTGAACAGTCTGAACATGCTGTCTAGCCACACTCTTGAGAATTCTGATCTTGTACATGTGTGTACAGTTGAGGAAAGCAGTTTATTCTGTTTAGGCATCTGGGTCTCAAGATTTTCAGAAGCTTCTTTTTTAATCTTAGTATCCATAAATCTTCTTTTACATTAGCTGTTTTTTTGTTTGTTTTAATGACCATTCTGTTTAATGCTGTGAACGGCAGGAAGTGTTATAAACATGTTCTGTTCTGTCATCTACATAAAATTGCCAAAACATACTGTTCATTAAAAAGAAAAGAGCAGTACTAATGGGAATTTGCATAATTAGGCTTTATATGATGTCCTTGCTAGTGCTTCATTAATCAATATTTTTAAAGTTTCCTACAAAAATTTGCTTTACATTTGAATGTGAAGAGATTTGTTCACCTGGAAACACTTGGTTCAGATATAACATTTTGTTCAGTTCTTTTCCTTGCTATTATAAAATAGGTATTTCTTTTTTTGAACACATAGTATACTTTTATATTTAACAATCCCTAGGATTCCCTGCCTGGCTCAGTCAATAGAGCATGCAGCTGTTGATCTCAGGGTTGCGAGTTCAAGCCCCACATTGGGTGTGGAGCCTACTTTAAAAATTTTTTTAAATATACTACAAAAAAACCCCAATCCCTAGAATTTATGTCTAGCACAGTAAAAAGAATTGTAAACTTTCTTTTGGAGAACTTTTTTTTTAAAGATTTTATTTATTTATTTATTTATTTATTTATTTGAGAGAGAGAGAGAGAGGAAGGAGCAGGGAGCCCAGTGATGATGACACAGGACTCCAACCCAGGACCCTGGATCATGACCTGAGCTGAAGGCAGACGCTTAACCTACTGAGCCACCCAGACGCCTCGTGTAGAACTTTTTTATTTGATGTAGAATGTAATATGCTGTGGAGCCACATTAGAACTTAATAATTCTATAGCTATAAAAACATTTTCCTCATAACCTTTAATTCTTTTTTTTTTTTTTTTTTTTTTTTTTTTTTTTT
>NW_024423319.1:29611771-29619101 GCF_017311325.1 Ursus maritimus
TTTTTTTTTTTTTTTTTTTTTTTTTTTTTTGCGAGAGAGCGGGGATACAGAGGGAGGAGTGAGAAAAATCTTAAGCAGGCTCCACACCCAGTGCGAAACCAACGCAGGGCTTGATTTCACAAACCTGAGATCACGATCTGAGCCAAAATCAAGAGTTGGGTGCTTAACCAACGGAGCCACTCATGTGCCCCATAACCTCTAATTGTAATAAAATATTTTAAAACCTCTTCTTTAATTAAAAAAATTTGTGAATTGCACAAAATTTTCCATTTTAACCATTTTTAAAATTTTATTTATTTGTCAGAGAGAGGGAGAGCATGAGCAGGGGGAGGGGCAGAGGGAGAAGCAGGCTCCCCTCTGAGCAAGGAACCTGATGCAGGACTTGATCACAGGACCCTGGGATCATGACCTGAGCCAAAGGCGGTCGTTTAACTGACTGAGCCACCCAGGCATCCCCATTTTAACCATTTTAAATTGTACAGTTCAGTGACATTTAATACATTCACCCTTTTGTGCAACCATCACCATTCTCTAGTTCCAGAACATTTTCATCATCCCAAGGAAACCTTGTACTCATTAGGTGGTTAATCCCCATTCCTCCTCTATCCAGCCTCTGGAAAGCACTAATCTACTTTCTATCTCTATGGATTTGCCTAGCCTGAATATTTCATATCCATGCATATAATATGTGACCTTTTGTGTCTGGTTTCTTACCATTTAGCATGATGCTTTCAAGTTTCACCCATGATAGAGCATGTGTCAATACTTCATTCCATTTTATGGTTGAGTAATAGTGTATGTATGTACCACATTTTGTTTATTCAGTCATCGGTTGATGCACGTTTGGGTTGTTTACTCCCCTTGGCAATTGTGTGGCATAGCAACACTATGAAGATTTGTGTATAAATACCTGTTCACCTCCCTGTTTTCAAATCTTCTGGTTATGAACTCAGCAGTGGAATTGCCGGGTTATATGGCAATTCTCTGCTTAATATATTGAGGAGCCACTAAACTTTTCTGTAGAAGCTGCATCATTTTACATTCTCACCAGCAATGTGCGAGGGTTCAGATTTCTCCACACCCTCATCAACACTTGTTCTTTTTTTTTCCCCTATTATAACCACCCTAGTGGGTGTGAAGTGCTGGTTTTTGAATTGCATATCCTTGATGACTTATTGATGTCGACTATCTTTTCATGTGCTTGTTGGCCATTTGTACCTTTTCTTTGGAGAAATATCTATTCAAGTCCTTTGGCCATTTTTTTAAAGTAATCTCTGTGCCCAGTGTGGAGCGTGAACTCACAACCCCAAGATCGAGTCTCATGCTCTGTCACCTGAGCCACCCATGCACCCTTCCTTTTGGGCCATTTTTAAAATGGGTTGTCTTCATGTTGATGAGTTGCAGGAGTTCTTTATATATTAAGGATACAAAACCCTTATCAGATACAGTGGTTTGCTAATATTTTCTCCTATTCTGTGGGTTATCTTTTTACTTGCTTCATAGTGTCTTTTGATGTACAAAAATTTTACATTTTAATGAAGTCCAATTAATTTTTTTTAGTTTCTTGTTCTTATGTTGTCATGGCTGAGAAACCATTACCAAATCCAAGCTCTTAATAATTTACCTCTGTGTCTTCTTGTGTGAGAGTTTTATACTTTTACCTTTAATCTCATTTGAGTTAATTGTTGTATGTAACATCAAGTAAGGGTCCAACTTCATTCTTTTGCATTTGGATGTCCAGTTGTCCCAGCACCATTTGTTGAAGAGACTATTCTTTCCCCCATTGAATGCTCTTGTTACCCTTGTCAAAAATGAGTTGAGCATAGCGCTATGGATTTATTTCTGGACTTTTCCATTGATCCATCTATGGATCATTATACCAGTGTTACACTATTTTGATTACTGTAGCTTTTTAATAAGTTGAAATTGGGAAGTGTGAGTCCTACACTTCTTTTTCAAGATTTTTTTAGTTATTCAGGTCTCTTGCTATTCCATGTGAATTTTAGGATCAACTTTTCCATTTCTGCAAAAAAGGCCATTGGGATTTTGATAGGGATTCTATTAAATGTATAGATCTCTTTGCGAGTATTGCCATCTTAATAGTATTAAGTCTTAGTTTAGACCATGAACATAAGATGTCTTTACATTTTTTTTAGAAAGAGCATGTGAGTGAGGGGGGGGCAGGAGGAGAGGGAGAGAGAATATTTTTTTAAAAAAATATTTTATTTATTTGATAGAGAACAAGCAGGGGGAGCAGCAGAGGGAGAGGGAGAAGCAGGCTCTGCCGAGCAGGGAGCCTAATGTGGGGTTCGATCCCAGGACCCTGGGATCATGACCTGAGCCAAAGGCAGATGCTTAACTGACTGAGCCACTGAGGCACCCCATGGAGAGAGAATCTTAAGCAGCCTCCACATGCAGCACAGAGCCCAACACGGGGCTCGATCTCAACCCTGAGATCATGACCTAAGCTGAAATCAAGAGTCAGATGCTTAACTGACTGAGCCATCCAGGAGCCCCAATGTCTTTACATTTTTAAACCACTTGTTGTAGGTCTTTAAGAAATTTCTTTCAGTAGGGGCGCCTGGGTGGCTCAGTTGTTTGGGCATCCAACTCTTGGTTTCAGCTCAGGTCATGATCTCATGGGTGATAGGATCGAGCCCTGGGTGGGGTTCTGTGCTCAGTGGGGAGTCTGCTTGAAGATTCTCTTCCTCTGCCCCTCCTCCCACTCATGCATGCACATGCTTTCTCTCTCTCTGCAATGAATGAATCTTTTAAAAAAATTTCTTTCAGTAATATTTTATACATTTCATTGTACAAGTCTTTTATATCACCCTGGTTAAATGTATTCCTATGTATTTTGTTCTTTTCAGTACTGTTACAAATTGAATTGTTTTTTGTTTTTTGTTTTTTTTTAAAGATTTTATTTATTTATGTGACAGAGAGACAGCCAGCGAGAGAGGGAACACAGCCAGGGGAGTGGGAGAGGAAGAAGCAGGCTCATAGCGGAGGAGCCCGATGTGGGACTCGATCCCGGTACGCCGGGATCACGCCCTGAGCCGAAGGCAGACGCTTAATGACTGCGCTACCCAGGCGCCCCTGAATTGTTCTTTTAATTCACTTTTCAGATTGTTCATTGCTAGTATATACAATTTTTTTGAAGATTTTATTTATTTGAGAGAGTGAGCGAGAGAGAGAAGGAGCAGGGGGAGGGGTAAAGGAATATAAGGAAAAGCAGACTCCCTGCTGAGCAGGGAGCCCTACACAGGGCTTGACCGGGTTTTGGATCCTGGGACTCTGGGATCATGACCTGAGCTGAAGGCAGATGCTTAACTGACTGAGCCACCTAGGTGCCCCTAGCATATACAATTTTTTAAGAGATTTTATTTTTATTTTATTTATTTATTTATTTATTTTTTTAAAGATTTTATTTATTTATTTGACAGAGATAGAGACAGCCAGCGAGAGAGGGAACACAAGCAGGGGGAGTGGGAGAGGAAGAAGCAGGCTCACAGCGGAGGAGCCTGATGTGGGACTCGATCCCGGAACGCCGGGATCACGCCCTGAGCCGAAGGCAGACGCTTAACCGCTGTGCCACCCAGGCGCCCCAAGAGATTTTATTTTTAAATAATCTCTACACCCAACATGGGACTGAACTCACAACCCTAGATCAAGAGTCACTTGCTCTCCTGACTGAGCCAGCCAGGCTCCCGATATACAATCTTTCTGTGTTGATCTTACACCCTACAACTTTGCTGAATTTGTTTACCAGCTTTAATATATTTTTGTGGATTTTTAAGGATTTTCTATATATAGCATCTTCGTTGTCTACAAAGAGAGATAGTTTTTCTTTTTTCTTTCCAATTTGGGTGTGTTTTCTTTCTTTTTCTTGCCTAATTTCTCTGGAGCTTCCACTATAATGTCGAATAGAAGTGGCTAAAGCAGGCATCCTTGTCTTGTTCCTTATCTTAGGGGGAGAGCTTTCAGTCTTCCACCATTGAGAACGATATTAGCTGTGGGGGTTTCACAAATACCCTTTATCATGTTGAGGAAGTTTCCTTCTATTCATAGTTTTCTGACTGTCTGTCATTTAAGAATGTTGTATTTTGTCAAATGCTTTTTCTGCATCAATTCAGACAATTGTGGCTTTTCCCCTTTGTTCTATTAAATTGGTGTGTTACATTTATTGGTTTTCATATGTTGAACCACCCTTGCATTCCTGACAAATCCCACTTGATCATGGTGTATAATCCTTTTAATATGTTGCTTAATTTGGTGTGCTAATATTTTGATGAGGATTTTTAAAAAAGATTTTATTTATTTATTTGAGAGAGAGCACAAGCTGGGGAGTGCAGAGGGAGAGGGAGAAGCAGACTCCCCGCTGAGCAGGGAGCCTGATGTGTGACTCAGTCCCAGGACCCTAGGATCATGACCTGAGCCAAAGGCAGATGCTTAACCAACTGAGCCACCCAGGTGCCCACTGATGAGGATTTTTGCATTACATATTCATAAGGGATATTGACTTGTCTGTAGTAGTCTTGTGTCTTTGGCTTTTCTCTCAATAGGAGGAGTTAAAAAGTGTTTTTTCCTCTTTTATTCTTTGGAAGACCTTGAGAAGGATTGGTGTTAATTCTTATATATTTAATAGAACTCACCAGTGGAGCCATCTGGTCCTGAGCTTTTCTCTATGGGGAAATTTTAAATTACTCAATTCAGTCTCTTTGCTTATAGACCTGTTCAGGTTTTCTGTTTCTTCTTGAGGCAGTTTTAGTATTTTGTTTCTAGCAATTTGTTGATTTGATCTTGGTTATCCAATTCATTGGTGTACAGTTGTTCATAGTGGGTTTTTTTTCATCCTTTTCATTTCTGTAAGGTTGGTAGTAATGTCCTACCTTCGTTTCTGATTTTAGTAATTTGAGTTTACTCTCAGTCTAGCTAAAGGCTTGTCCATTTTGATCTTCTCAAAGAGCCAACTTTTGACTTTGTTGCTTTTCTCTTTTGTTTTTCTGTTCTCCAGTTATTTCCACTCTAATATTTATTATTTACTTCTCTTTTTCTAGTTCCTTAAGGTATAAAAGTTAGCTTATTGATTTGATTTTTTTTGTGTGTGTAGGCATTTACAGTTATACATTCCCCTGTTGGCACTATTTTTGCTGCATCTTGTTAAGTTTTAGTACGGTATTTTCATTTATCTCAGCACTTTCTAATTTCCATTGTGATTTCTTTTTTGATATATTTGTAATTTAAGAGTGTGCTGTGTAATTTTTACATATTGTGAACTGTTCACTTTTCTGTTATTGATTTCTAGTTTTTTCATTGTGGTCAGAGAAGATCCTGTGTATGATTGAGTCTTTTTTTTTAATTTATTGAGACTTGTGGCCTAACATAGATTTTTCCAGGAGAATGAATACTCCATGTGGACTTAATGTGCATAGTGTTTAAGTCCTGCTCCCTTATTTTTTTTTTTTTTTTTTTTTTTTTAAAGATTTTATTTATTCGACAGAGATAGAGACAGCCAGTGAGAGAGGGAACACAAGCAGGGGGAGTGGGAGAGGAAGAAACAGGCTCATAGCGGAGGAGCCTGATGTGGGGCTCGATTCCATAACGCCGGGATCACGCCCTGAGCCGAAGGCAGACGCTTAACCGCTGTGCCACCCAGGCGCCCCAAGTCCTGCTCCCTTATTGACCTTCTTGTTCTGTTCATTATTGAAAGTGGGGTATTGAAGTCTTCACCTATTATTGTGGAACTGTCTGTTTCTCCCTTCACTTCCGTAAATTTCAGCTTCTTGTAATTTGGGACTCTGTTAGGTGTTTATATGTATAGATTGTTATATCTTTTCAATGGGTTGACCCTTAATATATATTACAGTTCTTTGTCTCTTGTACAGGTTTTTACTTAAAAGTTTATTTTGTCTGATAGTAATAGAGCCACTCTAGCTCTCTTTTGGTTACTATTTGCATGCATATCTTTATCCCTTCTTTCTCTTTCAACCTATTTGTGTTTTGGGATCTAAAGTGACTCTCTTACAGACAGCCTATAATTAATGTTTTTTTTTTAATCCAGTCTTTCATTTGTTTTTATTTTAATGTTTTTTTATTATATTATGTTAGTCACCATACAGTACATCCCCGGTTTCCAATGTAAAGTTCGATGATTCAGTAGTTGTGTATAACACCCAGTGCACCATGCAATACGTGCCCTCCTTACTACTCGTCACCAGTCTATCCCATTCCCCCACCCCCACCCCCAGTCTTCAATCTCTGCCTTTTTTGATTGGAGAGTTTAAGCCATTTGCATTTAAAATAATGACTGATAAAACTGCCATTTTGCTATTTGTTTGCTATATATCTTGTATCTTTTGTTTCTCAACACCTTTATTACTATCTTTTGTGTTTGAATTTTTTTTGTAATATAGTGTACTGATTCCCTTCTCATTCCTTTTTTTCTCTATCATTTTAGTTATTTTCTTGGTGATTAGGGGATTGCAATTGACATCTTAAATTTACAACAAACTAGTATGAATTAGTAACCAACTTAGCTGCAACAGTATACAGAAATTGTTCCTATACAACTCTGCCCTCCTTTGTGTAGTTATTGTCACAAATCATATCTTTATACATTGTATGCCCTTTAACATAGAGGTAATGTCTTTTTTGTGTTTCCTAAATCAGTCTTAAGTAGCCAGTAAGGCATTAAGTTGAAAATAATTATCAAAGAGTGAATTCTTTTCAGGTATTTAACTGTTTTGTGTTGATTAAAAGTCCCTGCTATGCATAAAGGTATTTTCTTCCTCTATGTCAGAAGTTATTTTTTTTAAGATTTTTTTTTTAAGATTTTATTTATTTATTCGACAGAGATAGAGACAGCCAGCGAGAGAGGGAACACAAGCAGGGGGAGTGGGAGAGGAAGAAACAGGCTCTTAGCGGAGGAGCCTGATGTGGGGCTCGATCCCATAACGCCGGGATCACGCCCTGAGCCGAAGGCAGACGCTTAACCGCTGTGCTACCCAGGCGCCCCTATTTTTTTTAAGATTTTAATTACTAGCACTTGCACGTGCAAGGATGTGGGGAGAGGCAGAGGGAGAGAATCCCAAGCAGATTCCCCACTGAGCACAGAGCCCAATGTGGGGCTCGATCTCACAACCCCGAGATTATGACCTGTGTGGAAACCAAGAGTAGGAAACCTAACTGACTGCGCCACCCAGGCACCCCAGAAATTATTTTTTAAAACATTTTCCAGGGGTCCCTGGGTGGCTCAGTTGATTAAGATAAATATAAATATAAATATAAATACATACATATACACAGACACACACATGTATATATATATATA
>NW_024423319.1:29619111-29674502 GCF_017311325.1 Ursus maritimus
TTACAGTTCTTTGTCTCTTGTACAGGTTTTTACTTAAAAGTTTATTTTGTCTGATAGTAATAGAGCCACTCTAGCTCTCTTTTGGTTACTATTTGCATGCATATCTTTATCCCTTCTTTCTCTTTCAACCTATTTGTGTTTTGGGATCTAAAGTGACTCTCTTACAGACAGCCTATAATTAATGTTTTTTTTTTAATCCAGTCTTTCATTTGTTTTTATTTTAATGTTTTTTTATTATATTATGTTAGTCACCATACAGTACATCCCCGGTTTCCAATGTAAAGTTCGATGATTCAGTAGTTGTGTATAACACCCAGTGCACCATGCAATACGTGCCCTCCTTACTACTCGTCACCAGTCTATCCCATTCCCCCACCCCCACCCCCAGTCTTCAATCTCTGCCTTTTTTGATTGGAGAGTTTAAGCCATTTGCATTTAAAATAATGACTGATAAAACTGCCATTTTGCTATTTGTTTGCTATATATCTTGTATCTTTTGTTTCTCAACACCTTTATTACTATCTTTTGTGTTTGAATTTTTTTTGTAATATAGTGTACTGATTCCCTTCTCATTCCTTTTTTTCTCTATCATTTTAGTTATTTTCTTGGTGATTAGGGGATTGCAATTGACATCTTAAATTTACAACAAACTAGTATGAATTAGTAACCAACTTAGCTGCAACAGTATACAGAAATTGTTCCTATACAACTCTGCCCTCCTTTGTGTAGTTATTGTCACAAATCATATCTTTATACATTGTATGCCCTTTAACATAGAGGTAATGTCTTTTTTGTGTTTCCTAAATCAGTCTTAAGTAGCCAGTAAGGCATTAAGTTGAAAATAATTATCAAAGAGTGAATTCTTTTCAGGTATTTAACTGTTTTGTGTTGATTAAAAGTCCCTGCTATGCATAAAGGTATTTTCTTCCTCTATGTCAGAAGTTATTTTTTTTAAGATTTTTTTTTTAAGATTTTATTTATTTATTCGACAGAGATAGAGACAGCCAGCGAGAGAGGGAACACAAGCAGGGGGAGTGGGAGAGGAAGAAACAGGCTCTTAGCGGAGGAGCCTGATGTGGGGCTCGATCCCATAACGCCGGGATCACGCCCTGAGCCGAAGGCAGACGCTTAACCGCTGTGCTACCCAGGCGCCCCTATTTTTTTTAAGATTTTAATTACTAGCACTTGCACGTGCAAGGATGTGGGGAGAGGCAGAGGGAGAGAATCCCAAGCAGATTCCCCACTGAGCACAGAGCCCAATGTGGGGCTCGATCTCACAACCCCGAGATTATGACCTGTGTGGAAACCAAGAGTAGGAAACCTAACTGACTGCGCCACCCAGGCACCCCAGAAATTATTTTTTAAAACATTTTTTCCATTAAACTGTTTCCTTTACATATTCTATAATGGTATATATACTATATATATATATACCATGTATATATATATATATATACCAAAACAAAACATTTTCTGGTTTTTATTAAGTATATCTATTTCATTGTTGATTTATTTAAATCATTGGTATGTTAATACCTTGTGAAAACATTTTTAAAAGATAATTGTCTGAAAAAAATAATTGGAAATTTTTCACAGCGGTTAATATATCTAAAAGGGCAGTATGGGATTTGCTAGATTTTAAAAAGATAACACACAAAAAAAGCAAAGGCAAATTTTCCTAGAATCAGACCTACATGACGTCTGTCCTAAAACACTCATTGCAATATATGCCGTGGAGCTGGCACTTTTCAAAGATTTGTTTCTAATTACTCTTTGAGTTAAGGAGTTTTGATTATGATGAAGAAAGTTACTACACAAACATTTCCCTCTTTTGTTTGACTTTCATATTCTTAAAATATTTAATAATTCATAAAATATTTAGGAATATTAAGTATTCTGCTTAGCACGGTTTGGCATTTGATTATTTTAAGAGGAAATTAGATATACACGAGTCAAATGTTTTAACAACAGACAGGAATAGCATGAAAGCCTCAAGGATCTTGAAGGGAGGCCCGTGGGGGCCTCTATTAGCCTCTCCCTCGACTCTTATGTAGGCGGTAATAAACAGAGGGTCCTTTCCTTCACAACTGAAGTGGACTAGAAAAGTCAGTTGTTCCAGACCAATGTGTAGCATCCTACGTAAAACAGATGATCAGGTTCTATCATCCAAGAATATGTATTTTGGGGATATCAGTTTCTATCAAAATACTAGAACATTCTGTTTACTTAATTTCCAATTTATCATTCCAAAGTAGATCATTAAAATGTGTTTTTTGGGAGAAATGAGAGGGATGCAAGAAGCAATGGTGATCAAATTGTTGAAATGTTCATATATTCAAATAAACATGGACTAAAAGTAAAATGACTAATTTAAGATTGGCGCTCACCTACTAAACAAGCTAACATAGAAGATGGAAAGAGTTTGGAATATAAATGTAGTAAGGCCTCTGTTCAGAAGAAGGGTAAAGACTAACTTTGGACTCTTAAGTATGCATATCAAAATTAAAGATGCCTAGAAATCCCACTCCTAATTCACCCAAGAGGAATGAAAACTTACATTCACACAAAAGCCTGTATGTAAACACAGTAATTTTATTTCTAATTGCCAAAAACTTAATCAAACGGTCCTGCTGGTGAATAAACAACCGGTTGGTACGTATATGCAATGGAATACTAATACTGCTTGGCAATTTAAAGGAACACATTGTTGGGGGACCTGGCTGGCTCAGGCTCAGTTGGTAGAGCATGTGATTCTTGATCTCAGGGTTCAGAGTTCAAGTCTCATGTTGGGTATAGAGCTTACTTTAAGATAAAATAAAAGGAACACGCTATTGATACATTCAACAATGTGGCTCTCCCATGCATTATGTTAAATGAAAAAAGCTAGAATCAAAAGGCTGCATATGGTATACTTCCATTTACATTACATTGTGCAATAGGCAAAACTAGGAGTGGAAAACAGATTAATGATTAGCATGGGTTGGTGTGGGGAGAGGCACTTGACCACAAAGGGGATAGGTAAGAGGGAATCTCAGGAGGTAATGGAACATTAAGATTTTAGTGTTCTTTGCATTTGTTAAAACTTGGAAGTATACACCAAAATTAATTTCCCTGTGTGTAAATTACAAGCTTTATAAGTCAGTAAGAAAAACAGGAGACTCAAAAGTGAGCAAAGAATATGAATAGGCATTTCACAGAAGGGGAAACCCCAATGGCCAATGAATTTTTAAGATCAGTCTAATCATGGGGATGCAAAATAAAACAGGTACAATTTCACATGCATCAAATTGGCAAAAATGGAAAAGACTCAGTACTAGATGACAGTTATGATCAGCAATGTAAATTCGATGGTGGTGATATAAATTGGTACAACTACTTTGAAAAGCAATATAGTGATGTTTTGTAAAGTCAGAGGTGCCCATATCTTAAAACTGAGCAATTCTAATTCAAGATACATATCCTAGAGTAATTCTAACATCATGTACAAAGAAGTACACAAGAATATTTCTATAGCATCTGTAATTAGTAAAAAAAAAAAATTGGGACAGACTGTGTTCAACAGCACAATGGATAAATTGTGATACATTTTAAAGTATATAACATTTAAACTTTGAATTTATAAAATATATAAATGTATAAGATTTATAATAAGTGTTATATAGCAGTTGAATGTATTAGTACTACATCAACAGATAAATCTCTAAAACAATGGTGAAAAATGCAAGGTGAAGTACACAGCCAGTATGATGCCATTTACATAAGTTTTATTTTTTTTAAGTTTTTTTTTTTTTAGGTATTTCTCCACCCAGTGTGGGGCTTGAACTCACAACCCTGAGATCGAGTCACATGCTCTTCTGACTGAGCCAGTCAGGTGCCCCCCATTTATGTAAATTTTAAATAACTTACAAAAAATAAATAATTAAAATTCCTTACTTAAAATTTAAAAGTATAAATAATACTTTATAATGTTTAAGGGCTACACATAAACATTTGAACTAGTAAATTTTAAAATTGCCTTAGAATGGTAAACACCACATCCAGGACAGTGGTAATCTCTTGGGGGAGGATGAAGGAGAATAAGGTAGAGGGGTACGCAGAACTTGAATTCTATCTGTAGTGTTTTATGAAAATTGTACAAACCCTACGATCAAGCAGTTCCACCCTCACATTGGAGAAACTTGCTCCATGTGCATGAGAAGACTTCTATGTGAATATTTGTAGCAGTTTCCAAACAAGTGTGTTAACTAGGTTCTTTGAATATTCTATATTGTTATTAATTTTTTGTCTTTAGTTTTAACCTATCAAAAATTGAGAAAGGAGCATTACAATGCCCCACCTTTATCGTGCTATAGGGACCCTCTGAGTCCCAAGCAATGCGTTTTAAATTCTGTTTTGACTTACATTAATATAACTACTCTGGCTTTTGGCTAGTATTTGCTTGGTATATTTCTTCATTGCTTAACTGTCAGCCTTTCTGTGTTCTTATATTTGAGGGGTGTCTTTCCATTTTAGGTGGATTTTCCCTTTCTGCCCTTTATTTGACAGTCTCTTTCAACTGGCAAATTACATTCATTTGCATCTCTGTGGCCACATTTATATTTGTATTTGTTTCTAACATCTTAGTGGTTGCTGTCTATCTGTTCTAATTTCCTTTGCTTTTTCTCCTTTCTCAGCTTAAAAAAAAATTAAATTTTGTTTATTTTCTTATTCCATTTTCCCCCAGTACTTAATTTGGAAATTATATATTCTATTTCTGTTCTTTCATTGATTACCCTTGATGTGTTAGCATGTGTGCTTAACAAAGTCTCAAGTTACTATCGGTTGTTCCAAATAATATATGGGTGTTAGAACACTTTAGATACTGATCACCTCTTTCCCAACTTACACGGTAGTATCCAGTATTTTAGTTTTGTCCTCTTTTTAAAAATAAACACAAATTAAAAGTCTGCTCAGATACCACTTTTTCAACGAGGCTTACCATAGCCACTGTATTTAAAATATCAGTTTACTTGTTTAATATGCTTATGGTATATCGTCTGTTTACTCCACTAGAGTAGAGTTTAAGCTCCATTAGGAGAGAGGCCTTTGTTTTGTTCCTTGATTATCTCAAACACTTAAGAGCAGTGTCTAGCCATAATAGGTGCATTTGTTTCCTGGCTGCTGTAACAAATTACCATAAATTTGGTGACTTAAATTCACAGAAACTAATTCTCTCACGGTTATAGAGGCCAGAAGTTGGAAATCAGCTTTACTGGGCTGAAATCAAAGTGTTGGCAAGGCCACATCCCCCCAGAGGCTCTAAGGGAAAATCAGTTTCCTTGGCTTTTCCAATATCTAGAGTTGCATTCCTTGCATTCCTTGGCTCTTGGCCCCTTCCTCCATCTTCCAAGCTAGCAGCATAGCATCTTCTCTGACTCTGCTTCTATCCTCTGGCTTTCTTTGCAATCTCCCTCTGCCTCTCAGCCTATAGGGACACTTGTGATGGCATTTTGAAATCCACTCGGATAATTCAAAATAATCTCATTTCAAAATCCTTAACCATACATGCAAAACCCCTTTTTCCGCATAAGGTGACATTTTATAGGTTCTAGGGATTAGGATCTGTTATCTTGAGTAGACATTCAGTCTACTACAGTAGGTGATAAATACTTGCCGAATAAATGAACAAATTATACAATGTATAAAATATATATTATATATATATAAATACATATTTATATATTTTTTATATTTATATTGTATATATATAGAAATTATTTTATACAATGTATAGTTTATATATTTCCAATTTTTTCTTCATTCCTTTTGGCATCTCAGAGTTGTTAATTCTTTTCCTTCTGACCTACATCTTTCACGAATTTGTTTGATATAAGTCTATTGTGTGTAAGTTTGTTTTTCCTTAACTAAAATGTTTTGCCTTCAAATAGTTTTCTAGCCGCACATTTCTTGGTTGCCTGTTATTTTTTTCTCAGCTTTTGGAAGATACTACACTGTCTTCCAGCTTCTGTTGTGCTAAAGAATTTACTGCTAGCCTCATTTTTCTTTGTTTACAGGTGATCTGACTTAACTGGGGGCGGGGGCTACTGTAGTTCTGTTTTTAAATTTTTGAGGAACCTCCGTACTGTTTTCTATATTGGCTGCACAAATTTACATTTCCAGCAACAATGCATGTGGGTTCCCTTTTCTCCACATCTTCCCCAACACTTGTTATCGCTTGTCTTTTTGATGATAGCCCTAATAAATACTCAGTGACCGCTCAGTGTGGTTTTGACTTGCATTTCCCTGATGACTGGGGACGGTGAGCACCTTTTCATGTGCCTGTTGGCCATCTGGACGTCTTCTTTGGAGAAATGTCTATTCAGTTCCTCTGCCCATCGTTTAATTGGATTGTTTAGTTGTGGTTTTTGCTTATTGAGTTGTATGAGTTTTTATATATTTTGGCTAGGTTGACCCCTTATTAGATGTATGATTTGTAAATATTTTCTCCCATTTTATAGGTGGCCTTTCCATTTTGTTGATGGTTTCCTTTGCTGTGCAGAAGCTTTCTAGTTTGATGTAGTCCCAGTTGTTTATCTTTTATTTTCTTGCCTTTTCCTACCTTCCATGTTCCTACTTAATTTTTTTAAACATATGGAATACAATTATAACTGTTTTAATATTCTTTTCTGCTAATTCTAACATTTCTGCTTTATTTTTGATAAATTATTTTCATTATGGGTTGTATTTCCTTGCCTCTTTTATGATTTCGATTGGATACCGGGCACTGTCAGTTTCATGATACTGGGTCTTGAATCTTTTTGTATTTCTAGAAATCTCCTTGAGCTTCTTAGTATTATTTGGCACGACTCAGGCAAGACCTCTCTGCACTCTACTTGATGCCCTGTAAGTCATGAGGTTTTCCATTCTGGCTGGTGGGATCAGGCCCCATTTCTGGCCTTATGTGTGCACCAGGCACTGTGTCCTCTAGTTCTTTCAGATGGGTCTTTCCCTGTCTCAGGCAGTTTTCTGACGTGAATGCACTGCTTAGTACTCTGCGGAATATTTGAGGGGCACCATCTGCAGATGTGTGCAGTGCTCTCCTCTCTGCTGTTCTTTCTTACGTGCTCTAGCTGCCTTGGTGTCTCCAGATGCTCAGCCATGTCTCCTGAACTCAGGAAGGCTGCCCAGCCGTCTTGGTTCCCCCTCCCTGGGAAATAGGAACAGCTTCACCGACTGGTGGCCCAAGCAAGTAGCACAGGGCCCCAAACTCCAAAAGGCCCATGTTTGGATTTAATGCTCTATGGTCACCATCTTGAAATTCCTAATAATTTTATCTTTGAATTTGTGTTTTGTAAGCAAAGTCCCATGGGACTGCAGAGCATGCGCCAAAGGCTTGGGACCGGGGTTCACACATGGCCCTTTTTCCCTCTGTCTCACTGCTTCTCTGGGATAGGTCCCCTCACCCTCTGGCACCTCAGCCTCCCCCTCTCTTCCCTTGCCCAGCAACTAACACCCCCCTCTAGTCTGCAGTGGGAACTTGAGCATGGGCACAGGGAGAGTCAGAATGAGATGTCTGTCCCTGTGGTGGTAACCATCCCTGTGGCAGGCTGGCACCCTGCAGTACATTCCGCAGGGAGGAAGCTCTTGCCTACGTTTACGCAGGTACCAAATCATCCTGGCCCAGAGTTTTCAGTACCCCTGGGCTGCTCATCCACAGTCGTTTGGGGGTCAGATGTATGGGAAGTGCCGATTCCTTGCTCATCTTCCTAGGGGCGCCGATGCAGCAGCGGGCACGCGGTAAGCAAGTGCGTGCATGCCTTGTCAGAGGGCACGGCTTCCGGGAACCTCTGAGGGTCTGCCTTTGCCCTGAAAGCGTCTCATGCCTGAAGGAATGCGACATTAAATAGCACATCAAAATCACCGTGACAGGTGGAGAGACTGGAAGAAAGGAAAACTTTTTCCTGCATTTTGAAAAAGGGCTCCTACTTTTTTTTTTTTTGAGATTTTATTTATTTATTTGTCAGAGCACAAGCAGGGGGAGCGGCAGGCAGAGGGAGAAACGGGCTCCTCGCTGAACAGGGAGCCCGATGCAGGGCTTGATCCCAGGACCCTGGGATCATGACCTGAGCCGAAGGCAGACGCTTAACTGACTGAACCACCCAGGTGTCCCAGATCCCTACTTTTTAAATTTTGTACTGAGCCCCACAACTTTTGTATCCAGCCTGGGTTGGAGGGTTCACCTTACTTTTTAACCATTTTTCAGGGATCACTTTTCCTGCATTGCCTGATGTGTCTTGAAAACTATTGTTTCATGAATTTTCTATGGGTTTTTTTTTTTTTTTGGTTGGTTCAGTCAAAGGGTAAATCCAGTCCCTGTTACTTACTTCCTCTTGGCTAGAAGCAGAAGTCCTCTACATTTTCATACATTTATCTTTGTGCACTTGGCATCGGTGTTATGCTTTTAAAAAAAACTGCTTTAAAAAATGTTTAATACTAGATTAATGGCAAGCTGAACTCAATAGTAATATTTGGAATCCACAGGGAGAGACACACATACACATCAGAAAGGGGGTCCAATCTTATCAAAATTCAAAACCTGTAACTCCCAGGGAAATCATTTCAGGAAATTTGACCAGAATCTGTCCTCAGGTTTTAATATCTCCCCTTAGCACCCCAGCCCCTCCCAGCCAGCCCTTGGTTCCAGGACAGCACTTGAAGAGTTAATCTTCAAATGGGTCATTCTGTTCAACTTCCCTAAAGACTCATGGGACAAGGTGCAATTAGTCATACAAGACCAATTTGTCCAAACCAATTGTCCAAAGGCCTAATCCAGAACACAGTGTTTTGAAAGGACACACAAAACCTATCATGCCCCACACAGTCTGGCCAGGATTGCATTTTGCAGAGTCAAAGTCAGCAATGGGCAATTTCCACTGAGCAGATTAGGACTGTTGCCAAAAAGCCAGGGCAGTGGGAAGCGCCTAGCAGCTGGGGAACAAAATCCACAGGCTAGAGCCACTGCTGCTGGTTCCCTTCCTCATGCCACCAACAGAGCAAGCCTGCGCTCCCGCAGCTCTCCCCAGGCACATACTCCTTGGTCATTAAGAAAGTCCAGCCCTTGTAAAGGTGGTTTTTTTTTTTAATTATATATCAGAGAGAGAGCGCGCGCACAAGCGAGCAAGCACAAGCAAGGGGGAGCAGCAGGCAGAGGGAGAAGCAGGCTCCCCGCTGAGCAAGGAGCCCATGCAGGGCTCACGGCTCAATCCCAGGACCCTGGGATCACGACCTGAGCCGAAGGCAAACGCTTAACTGACTGAGTCATCCAGGTACCCCCACCCTTGTAAAGTTTCTGAGCATTAGCCTTTAACGAATCAGTAAAGTAAAAGTATGGTGATCTGAGACAGAAGATCTGAGTTTACTTCTATCTCTACCACTACCTAGTAGTGGACCCTTAAGCATTTCTGGGCTTCACTGCTTTCATTCAAGTGGGGGGGGGTGGAGATAATTTTTGTACCTGCATTTACATGATTGTTGTAAGGATGAACTTAGGGGAGGCGGGCTGGTGCAGTGTAAAGAGCATGTTGGATCCAACAAAATGCTTCCAATTCCAATATCAACACTTCATAGTTGTGTGACTTTGGGGAAGTTACTTAACCTTTCAGAGTCCTAGTTTCCTAATCTAGAAGGAGATAATAACACCTGTCTCACAGGGACATTGTGAGGATTAAATGAGATAATGTTAAGAAGTGCCTGACCTCTAATGGGCACTCAAAAATGGTAATATATTATAAAATCTAGATGATAATATTTTGTAAAATTCTATGTAGATGGAGCAAGGGGATACACAATGGGAGGGATTCACTGCCTTTTTTTTTTTTTAAGAGAATGCGAACCTTCTTTATAAAGATTGATTATCCTGGCTTATTGCTATAACATCTTTAAATTCAAGATTTCACAATAATGGTTTTCAGAGAAGCTCGGGATGGTAATGTGTCATAAAAGGATTGAAAAAAGACTCTTGGAAGGTGGGCAAAGACCTCTAGCGCTACCCACATCCCAAAATAAGGTTCTCTGGGAATTAGCCTAGGACACTTACTTCCTCAGTCGAGATAGATGGTTCTTCTTGATTTGGGGGGAGGGGGTTCTTCCTAAGCACAGCATACTTCACATATTGCATGATCTCGTATTTATCCATCAGAATGTTCACTGCTCAGGGCACCTGGGTGGCTCAGTCAGTTGAACATCTGACTTGATCTCGGCTTGGGTCTTGATCTCAGGGTCATGGGTTCAAACACCATATTGGGCTCCATGCTGGGTGTGGAGCCTACTTAAAAAAAAAGAATGTTCACTACTCTTTACGTACATTTTTGTGCAACCCTGGTAACTTTCATATTCTAGTTTCGTTTCTATTGTAACGCTACATCACTTCTCATTGGAGCTTTCAACACTCCCACTGCTTTTGTATGTATCAGATATATGTTAATAATGTTCATTAAACTGTTGAAGCCTAAGCAAAACCACAGCAAACATGCCTGATGAACACCAATGCCAGAGACCAAAATGATGGTCAATAACCATCTGCATGTGGCAGACGGAGTTGGTGATGTTTGCTCTCCATACAGCTTTGTGACTCTGAGAAATGTCCCAAGTAGAGAGGTTTCTGTGGATAGGGAACTTACTATATGCCAGGCATTGCATCGGGAGCTGGGAATGCAGTGGAGAGCAAGACACACCTAGTCTCTGCTCTTCCCAAATTCTCAGTCTAGCAGAGGGGACAGATCAGGAGATTGGCAATTGGCCTGCAGTATGGTGAAATGAGGGGGAGCTATAGAAACACAGAGGAAGGTCACCTAACCGAGACTTGGAGAGCAGAGACTTCTGGAGGAAGTGATGTCTAAGCTAAGACCAAAAGGATGAGTAAGATTCAGTCAGGTAAAGATGAAGGGAAGAGGGGCCTATGTAGGGAATGTGGCCTGTTCGGGGAACTGACAGTACTTCTGTCCTGCTGGATACAAATTGTGTTAAGGAAGGCTGGAGAAGTGAGATCCAGGCCACACAGGGCCTCATAAGCCATGGGGAGGGAGTGAGTAGTTGGGTGATCTGGAGGGAGACGCTAGGAAGGCTCAGCTGTCTCTTCTACTTAGTAATATGAACTTGAACAAGTTATTTAAGATTTTAAACCTCAGTTTCCTCATGTGTAAAATGAGGACAGTATTCAAGTAATATCTGTCTCATAGGCCTGTTTCAGTGTTAATGAGATAGTGCACAGAAGATACCTAATGCATAATATGTGTTCAATAAATATTAGCAATTATCTCTTTTTTTTTTAAGATTTTGTTTCTTTATTTGAGAGAGAGCACAAGAAGGGGTAGAGTTAGAGGGAGAGGGAGAAGCAGACTCCCTGATAATCAGGGAGTCCGATGTAGGGCTCAATCCCAGGACCCTGGGATCATGACCTGAGCCAAAGGCAGACAGATGCCCAATCGACTGAGGCACCCAGACTCCCCATTAGCAATTATTTCTATATTATTTCTTCTACTATGAAACTGACATATTTTGGCTGTTGAAGATTTGATGTCATAGGTTTGGACAGGATATATGTATATATTGTATATGAATATACATACACACATTTTTTCATGTTACATTTTTTACCTTAGTTTTGTTGATTATGAAACAGAAGTTTTATACACTGACATAGTGGTATTTGGATTCCTTTTCTTTTCTAATTAGTCCTCCATGACTTTAATATCTTAAACATCATCATGCCTCCACAGTGATAGTGTCTTCTGTCTTCCTCAGTGTTCTCGCTTCTTCTATGCCTTCTGGCTCCGTGAATCTGAATTGCTATCCTTAGGAAAGTGCGCCCTCTGGCGTTCATCTTGTGTAAGTTCAAGAGACAACGTCCCATTAACTGTGGTCTAATGTCCCTCCCTCCGGCCTATGAGCAGAGACCCTTGGTCCCAGAGAGCACAGGAGGCTGTTAAAGCTGTAGACTTATGATAGAAAACCTCTGGCTATTATAAAATATTCTTGTCCTTGTCCTTCCAAAGGTATCATACAGGGGCGCCTGGGTGGCTCAGTCATTAAGTGTCTGCCTTTGGCTCAGGGCGTGATCCCGGTGTTCTGGGATCGAGCCCCGCATCAGGCTTCTCCACTGGGAGCCTGCTTCTTCCTCTCCCACTCCCCCTGCTTGTGTTCCCTCTCTCGCTGGCTCTCTCTCTGTCAAATAAATAAATAAAATCTTTAAAAAAAAAAAAGGTACCATACAGCTACTAATTAATATATAGCCCGCATTAATACATCTGTGGCACAAAGATTATAACATACAAAATGCCTTTCCTAGGAGAAAAGTCACAAGGATTTGGAGACCTAGGATCAAGGCCTATGAATCCACTATTACTGTGTGGCCTTGGGAAAGTCCTCGCGATTGGGCCTTCCATTTTTAAAATGAAAAAGACTAGATCCATGTTTCATTAAATATGTTTTTTTAGAATACTCTGTTGATTTTGAGGGATCACATACAAAAAAGAGAAGAGAGGCTACAAATAAATTGGGAAGATGAGGGTTAAACAAAATTAAAGCGTTTCTTTACGGCAAGACTTCTCAGAGTTTACAGTGCTGACACAGTATTACGGATGTGCAAGAACACGGCTAGAGCTTCCCAACGGCAGAGCTTCCCAATGGCAGTTGACTGCAGAAGCTTTTGCTGGCAGAGCAGCCTGCAGTGCCAATATTCTAAAGAAAACATTCTTGAAAATGCTGCTCTGTGCTATGATTTCATTTGGTGAATCGTCCCGATCACTGGGTTCCTTTGCTAGGTAAAGACAAAGTCAGGCAACCAATGAGCACACCAAGTCACTGATAAAGATAATTTGACAGCAATCAAGAACATAGCCTCTTAGTAACAGTAACAAACACAATAATAATAATGGTTCATGTTTATCGGGTGCTCTATATGCCCAGCGCTGTGCTAAGCATGCCATGAATGTTACCTCATTTCATCCTTACAATAACCCAATGAGTTTCTATTATTATCATCCCCGTTAAAACATTTTTTAAAGTGAATTTATTATTATTTTGAGAGACGGAGCAGGGGGGCGGGGGGGCAGAGGGAGAGGGAGAGAGAGAATCTTAAGCAGGCTCCACGCCTAATGTGGAGCCCGACTTGGGGCTCCATCTCACGCCCCTTAGATCATGACCTGAGCTGAAATCGAGTCAGACGCTCAACTGACTGAGCCACCCAGGCGCCCCTAAAAAAATTTTTTTTTAAGATTTTATTTTTAGGGGCACCTGGGTGGCTCAGTTGGTTAAGCATCTGCCTTTGGCTCAGGTCATGATCCCAGGGTCCTGGGATGGAGCCCCATGTCATCGGGTTCCCTGCTCAGCGGGGAGCCTGCTTCTCCTTCTCCCTCTGCTGTTCCCCCTGCCTGTGCTCTCTCTCACTCACACTCTCTCTCAAATAAATAAATAAAATCTTTTTTAAAAATGAAAGCTGGTTATCTTCTTTAAAAAGCAAAGATTTTTTCAGAAGGGGGAATGAAGCATGAGAGACTATGGACTCTGAGAAACAAACTGAGGGCTTCAGAGGGGAGGGGGGGTGGGGGAATGGGATAGGCCGGTGATGGGTAGTAAGGAGGGCACATATTGCATGGTGCACTGGGTGTTATACACAACTAATGAATCATCGAGCCTTACATCAGAAAATAAATAAATAAAAATAAAATAAATAAAAATTAAAAACAAAGATCTTATTTTTAAGTATTCTCTACACCCAATGTGGGGCTTGAACTCACAACCCCAAGATCAAGAGTCACATGCTCCACCAACTGAGCCAGCCAGGTGTCCCATTATGATCCCCATTTTAAAGATGAGAAAGAGCTGTTCAATTGCAAAGCTAGGATTGAAGCCCTGGCTGACTGCTGACAAAGCTAATATACTATGTACGCTATCGTTAGAGGGATACTAGGGCCACTAATCCAAACTGAGACACTTTGGAGAGTGAATGGGCTCTAAAAATAACTATATAATTTTTGAAATATTTATTCTTTCACCGAAATTAATTTCACTGGTGTGCAAAAACCAGTCAAAAGTAAACTCCTTTGTTAAAAAAATGGAAATAAAATCTGTGTATACTAAAGCAAGCTATAAATGACTTATATTGAGTATCTGAATATTTTTAAATAGCATAAGTAGAGTAATTATTATTAGTACATATTCACATGATTCGATCAACTTCTTACTCCTATTTGTTGTTCGCTGTAATTTGTTCCAATCCTTTTTTAGGGAGACATTTTAATGCCTTCCTGTTTTCGTTAACTGCAATTCGCTAAAAGCTTCAAAAGCCAAAGGGATTTTTTTTTAGCACTCTATTTGTTGAATATTTTGATTGACTATTTCCAAGGGATGGTGAACGAAAGAACCCGAAATTTAGAGAACTCTCTTTTTAGAAAAAAGACTTAGGTAGAGTACTAAAAAAAAAAAAATCTGATGCTGCCGAGCTAAGTTTTTCTTATTTCGGTGGGTAGTCAACATGAACCTTGTCGCATAAAAAAATGTTCAGACCTGAACTGTGTCTACAGAAAAAATATGTTGGTAAATTTGATGCCACAGCTTTGTCCATCGGTATAATATTGCAGTCTGTCTGGGGGCGCCTGGGGGGCTCTTCATGTTGGCTCAGGGACGGGAGATTGCCTGTGGGCTCCACGCTCAGCGGGGAGTCTGGGAGAAGATTCTCTTCCTCTGCTCCCCCCACTCGCTCTCTCGCATGCCTTCGCTCTCAAATAAATAAATAAATAAATAAATCTTTGAAAAATCTTTTGCAGTTAGTTTGGATACAGTTATCAATCATGTGTCCTATAACCAATCTCAATAATGCTCCTGTGCTATAGATTTTTTTTTAAAAGATTTTATTTATTTATTTGACAGAGATAGAGACAGCCAGCGAGAGAGGGAACACAAGCAGGGGGAGTGGGAGAGGAAGAAGCAGGCTCATAGCAGAGGAGCCTGATGTGGGGCTCGATCCCACAACGCCGGGATCACGCCCTGAGCCGAAGGCAGACGCTCAACCGCTGTGCCACCCAGGTGCCCCTGTGCTATAGATTTCTTAATTGAGGGAAAATGTTATTTTTACCACAACATTTTCCTGTGTTAGAATTTATAATTTTCATATTATCACTGAAAAAAAACCAAATAAATGTATTAACTTCCAAAACTGTTATTCGATTTGACACATTGGATGGAATAATTGAACTATGATGAATTGAAGTTGTATCTGAAAGCACCCAAAGACACTGATGTAAAGTGCGTGTCACGGAACCATTTGTTTGCCAAATTCAGCCAACACTTTAACAGCTACCGCTTCGTTTTTCATACAGACACAAGGAAATTTAGAATAAAAAATAAGCAAAATGAGTTTAGAACAACCATTTGATCTTGAAAAGTTATGTTTTACAGCGTTATATGTAAATCTTCTGCATCTGCCTGTGATCCTTGAGCACATTATTAAAATAACTACCAACTTCTTTTTTATTTTAATTCCAGTCGAGTTAACATACAACATTATGGTAATTTCCGGTGTACAATTTAGTGATTCAGCGCTTCTGTACATCCCCGGTGTTCGTCACGACAAGTGCCCTCCTTAATCCCCATCACTTAGTTCCCCCATCCCCTGACCCTCCCCCCCTCTGGTAACCAGCAGTGTCTTCTCTAGAGTTAAGAGTCTGTTTGTCTCTCTCTTTTATTTTTTCCTTTGCTCGTGTTTCTTTTTGTTGTTGTTTCTTAAACCCCACAATGAGCAAAATCATATGGTATTTGTCTTTCTCTGACCGACTTGCTTTTCCTAGCATTGTACTTTCTAGCTCCATCCACGTCATTGCAAACGGCAAGATTTTGTTCTTTTTAATGGCTGAATAATATTCCATTGTGAAATAACTACCGACTTCTGAGGTAGGTGCTGATGTTTTGTCAGCAGATAGGTGTCTTCTGTTTTTGTGTGATCAGTTTTATCACTGTGGCCGCATGGGTGGCAGACATCAACAGACATTTTGTGTGAGTTACATGTAAATCGTTAAATTCAGTACCTAAATTTTCATAAACACATATGTTCATTTATTTGTGCTCATTACTGTGAAGAGGATTTATTACAAAATAGAAAAGCATTATCAGTCAGTAAAATACATAGTTGTAGATTTATACCATGCATAAATTACACAACCATTGTTGCAAGAATGTTCAGACCACTCTCTATACGCTGTGTGGCAGGGCTGCTTAGCTGCCCTTCCCTACATATATTTCATGTACACCTAACCTGTAATTTCCCACATCTCCCTTTGACCCTGGAGAGCCGATAGCTTGTGCGACTGATTGTAGAAACTAGAAATCTATTAAAACCAAACCAAATTGTTTTGGCACAGCTATTAATTACCATACCCAAAGATGAAAAGTATGAGACAAACCTCATGCCCGTCAGAATGGCTAAGAATGACAAGGAACAATAAGTGTTGGCGAGGATGTGGAGAAACGGGAAGCCTCATGCACTGTTGGTGGGAACGTCAGCTGGTGCGGCCACTCTGGAACACAGTATGGTGGTTCCTCGAAAGCTTAAAAATAGAAATGTCATACGATCCAGTAATTCCACTTCTGGGTATTTACTTAAGGAAAATGAAAACCCTAATTCGAAAAGATGTATGACCCCTATGATTTTGTTTTTGTTTTTTTAAGATTTTATTTTTAAGTAATCTTTACATCCAACATGGGCCTTGAACCCACAACCCTGAGATCAAGAGTTGCATGCTCTCCCCATTGACCCAGCCAGGCGGCCCTGCACCCCTGTGTTTATTGCAGCATTATTTACACTAGCCAAGACCTGGAAGCAACCCAAGTGTCCATCAACAGATGAATGGATGAAGATGTGAGATACACACACACACAGGACTATTACTCAGCCACATAAAAGAATGAAATCTTGTTATTCTTGACAACATGGATGGACCTAGAAGGTATTATGCTAAGTGAAATAAGTCAGACAAAGACAAATCCATCTGATTTCACTTATATGTGGAAACCAGAAAACAAAACAAATGAACAAACAAAAAACCAGAAGCACATATAAATACAGAGAACAAACTGGTGGTTGCCAGAGGGGAGGAGAGCTAGGGGTGGATGGGCAAATAGATAAAGGGGATTAGGAGGTACAAACTTCCAGTTATAAAATAAATAAGTCACGGGGATGAAAAGTACAGCATAGGGGATATAGTCAATAATATGGTAATAACTTTGTATGGTGCCAGATGGTGACTACACTTATCGTGGGGAGCATTGCGTAATGTCTAGAATTGTCAAATCACTATGCTGTACACCTGAAACTAATACAATATTGTATGTCAGCTATACTTCAATGTAAAATTGGAAATTGTTTAAAGTATGAGACAGTTGCTAAATTGGATGAGATGCAGGACAACAGGTGTAAACTAAGACTGTCCCAGACAAAACGAGAATGCATGGTCATCCTGGTTACGCCTCTTCTCACCAGATTATCATTTCTTAAATTGGGGCCTCTTTAGTAACTCCACATGGTCCTAACCAATGTCCCAGAGTAATGACATGATGATGATGATGATGATGATGATGATGATGAACTTTTGACTCAGTTGATTACACTATCCTTAAAATGTCTTTCTCTCTCATGGCTTCTGCAGAGTTTCATCAGAATTCTGAGGTTCCTCTTTGTCTACCCACGCTCTAAATGTTAGAGGGCTTCAGGGCTCAAACCTGGGCCTGCCTCTCTTCTCTAGCTGCACTCTCTCCCTAGGGGGTCTTCATCTAGGTCCATGGCTCTAAAAGCCAGTTCTGTGCTGATGGCTCCTGAGTCTCTATCTGCAGCTTGGGCTTTCCCCTTAGACCCAGACTCATAGCCTCACTCGCCTATTCAACATATCCTCTTGGCTGTTTTAGAGTCATTTCAAAATTGACACGTCTAAAAATGAACCGTTGCCTGGATTTGAATCTCGGCTCTGAAATTTACCAGCTATGTATTATTGGTTGCTTTGATGTGACTCAATTTCCTTATCTCTAAAATGGGAATATTAACCCCCCGGGGACCTTGTAGAGTTGTGTTAGTCAATGTAAAGCTTAGAACAATATTTGGGACGTATTAAACATTCCACTCAGTAAAATGTTGGCTATTATCTCTATCCCCTGTTTGCTTTTTCATAAAGCAATAAAACTTGAAATTATTTTGTCTGTTTACTTGATTCTCACTAGTCTCCCTACTAGAATGTAAACTCGAGGAAAGAGACAATATTTGTCTTATTCATCGCCATGTCCTCAGTCCCCACCATAGTTAGTGCCTGGCTCATAATAGGTGCTTAGTTCATCAGTGCTCTGCTCACAATGACACTCTGGGTAGGTGGCTCCGTCACCAACAATAACAAAATTAAGTCCGTTGATTGAATTCAGTACTTACTATCTATAGTAATTCACACTCATTATTATCTCATTTATTCCTTACGGGTCCTCAAGGCCTGGGAAGCTTTCAGATTTTGGAAACATTCACCAGGTCCCACCTTCCAGTACCAGGGTTCCAGGAACTTCACTTGGGATTGACTTTTGTGATAACCATTCTACCAGCAATGCCGCAAGAGTTTACTATCAAGCAGCAGCCCAGATTTGAGCCCCCCACCCCCCCAGAATAGAGGCCAGATGATCCCTCTTTCTGTTCCTCCTCTGCTGACCCTGATTCACTCAGGACCCTGTGGGAGCTGAGGCTCTGAGAAAAGAAGGGGCTTACTTCTGCTCCCACAGCTGAGGGGCAAGAGTTTGAGTTCAGGCCCAGGCCAGCCTGACTCCTTAGCCTGTTTCCTGACGCTGGTGATGTGTGACCTCTACTGGGCAGTGATGTCTTTTTCTTTCTTTCTTTTCTTTTTCTTTCTTCTTTTTCTTTCTTCCTTTTCTTTTTCTTTTTTCTTTTCTTTTCTTTTCTTTTCCTTTTCTTTTCTTTCTTTTTCTTTTTTAAGATTTTATTTATTCATTTGAGAGAGAGAGGGAGTGCACCAGCAGGGGGAGGGGGAGAGCCAGAAGCAAGCTCCCTGCGCAGCCTCCCTGCTGAGCAGGGAGCCTGATGCGAGGTTCAACCCCATTAAGACCTGAGCCGAAGGCAGACGTTTAACCGACTGAGCCACCCAGGTGCCCTTGGGCAGTGATGTTTCTTTTCTGTTTTTCTTTTTAAGATTTTATTTATTTGTTTGAGAGAGAGAGAAAGAGCGCGGGCGGTGGGGTGGGAGGGGCAGAGGGAGAAGGCGAAGCAGACTCCCCGCTGAGCAAGATCCTAGGATCAGCACCTGAGCTGAAGGCCCACGCTTAGCTGAGCCACCCAGGCGCCCCTCTTTTCTGTTCTTGAGGCCCGATGGCATTGTGTTTTCTTAGGTGTCACAACCATAGTAAATAAAGTCCTAATGAAATGTCCTCATTTAGGAAAAACTTTGCAGATAAAACCACGCGTCTATATTTACAGAAATTTAAGGCTTTAAAATAAGTTAACTCCCCAAGAAAAGGCAGTAGATAATGATTTTTCTCACTGCTCAGTGACATAGATAAAATATATTTTTGTATTTTATCAGTTCCTTAATTTTGATTACCATTTATTACTTCTCTGAAAGTGTTCCTTTTTAAAAGCCCTGTTGAGGTATTATTGACATTCAATACACTGCACATATTTAAAGCGTACGGTTTGATGAGTTTTGACATATGTATATGCGCCACACACTTGGGGTGTCTATGTCGAAGTTGGCCAGAGCCGACCCAAGAGAGCGCTAGGCTTTGGCGCTGGTTCTAGCGCTTGTAAAGAATACCAGGTGAGTAAGTACGCCGGGTAAAGACTTCAAAGCAACTACCGCCATTGAACTCAGAAGCACCAACTTGAGACATAAAGGACAGCACTTTATTGTTCTTTCCTCCAAGAGGCCATAATTAACCGGTAAGGATTGCATTTCACTCTTGGCGCCAAAGCCAAGAATAAAACAGCATCACGCGTCAAAAACAAACTGCGTTTAGAAGCTAGGCCTCCAGGGGGAGAAAGCTCCTGGAGAAATGCCTAGAAAGAGGCAAAGCCTCCGGAGTCACTGGCTCAAAGTACAACAGTCGCTTCGCCGAGCAAGGTCTCCTTGACCGCTGGCAGCGAGCACAGCCTCCCACGGCTGCAGCCGGCCCTCCAAAGGTACCCAAAGCAGGAGACACAAAAGGCCAATGTCTCGTCCGGATCGATGCGCGGCTGTTCCCGAAACGCTGACCCACACGTGCAAAGGCGCGCCGGCCGGCCCACATCCCCCTCCTTCCCTCCCACTGTCGCTCCGGCCTGCCCGGTCTGCCCGGTGGAGGAGCCGAAGGAGAGGTGAAACCGACGCTCCCCGCGCCCGTAACAATACCAAGGAGGGCTGGGGAGGGGAGGCAAAGCTCACCACTTCTGGTTTAGTTTCGTTTTATTAAAAACTTCACGTGATTGCCCGACTCTTGACTCAGCGATTTCTCCAAACAGCCTCCTTTAATTTATTGGTTTGTCATCACCGCCTTCACCTTTTCTTGTACAGTCCTACCCACCGATTTCGAACATTGAAGCGGAATTCGCCCATTGGATACAACAAACAAATAAATTAGCTGTCTGATTCATTTAGCCAATTCATTTCAAGCTCGCAAAATGAGAAGATAGGGGTTTTAAATAATCGCCTAAGTGATTCCCTCATTCCCCACGGAAGCAACTGCCACGCGTTTTCTTAAAAGGATCACCAGCTTTTTTGTGTTTTTTTTTCTCCTCACTATTTTACCTTCGTTCTGGATTATTATAGATCCATTCTTAAGTAAACGAGAGAATTAGATAAAGACTTAATAAACAGTTGTCCCGGAACTTTTTCTCCCTCCCCCAGAGATAGACCCCCAAAATGACAATTCAGATAAGTTTTGGGCAAATTAAAATTTTAGAATACAGAGCTTGGTTTTTGTTTTTAAACGTTTATTTTAATATTTTTTATTGTTTTATTTTGTTTTAAGTTTATTTATTTATTTTAGTCACCTCTACACCCAGTGTGGGTCTCGACTGGAACTCGCAACCTGGAGATCAAGAGTTGCATGCTTCTCGAACTGAGCCAGCTAGGCGCCCCTTTTTTTAATCTTTATAATGAAAATTACACTCATTATAGAAAATGTGGATAATCAGACAATTCAAAAAACAAAAAGGCTATTATTTACAATCTCAACGCTCAGGAACAATTCCTGTGAATAATTTGTTGTCTTTCCAGTCTATTATGGAATTAAAAAAAAAACATTTTAATTGTTAGAAAGAAAATTTTTTCTCTACCATTCAAGGATCTTTTGGCTGGTCTGAGAATTAAGTTGACAGATTGAACAGGGAAAAGTGAGACGTCAGATGAACAGGAGACAGGTTAAGGGGAGGAGGCTCCCCAAGAATATGAGACCCCAGGCAGTTCGGCAATTGCGGTTTATATGCCATCTAGTATTAAGGAGAAGGGATTAGGCTTCTGGAACTTCAAAGGGAAGAAGACAATTCCTAGGAAGATGAAAAAGAGTAAATGTTTGGTGACCAAATGTTTGCTGGGTCATACAGAAGCAATGGGACAAAGACAGGAATTTTAACAGATTTTGCTAACTTCCTCGTGTCCAACACCCCCAGGCGGGGTATAATGTAGGTATCGAAGGGGACTGTTCCCTTCCTCTACCTAAATTCTTTCAGGCAGTTAGAGGGGAGGTAGAAAAGAAAAACTTGAGTCTTCCATTTCTTAAATATAGTCAGCTTAAAATAATCCACATGCCGAAGAGACACGTTCTGGGGTGGCAAATATTCCTCCCCTACATAATTATACAATTTCCTTTCCAACTTCCCCCCCTCATTACCACGTTAGCATCTTCCCATTATATTAAGAACACAACTTTTAATAACCATTTACTAGTCCACCGTATTAATGTAATGTGCATCATTTAATCTTCCATTTTATGACATTCCGGTTCAAAATTTTCAATTGAGCCAACTCTTTAAAACAACCCAGCGGTAAATTCTTTGTGAAGTGAAGCATCATCTTTTGAAATGCAAATAGCCACTCTCGGACCTAATCTGTCTTCACAAGCATGGGGTGAAAAACTTCCTTCTCTCCCTTCTGTGATTTTTTTTGCCTGGCCTAAGAATCAAATTGACATAAGACAGACTAGGAAAAGGGCAAACGTTGGGTAAACAAATATTTGCCACCAGGTACATCTTTCCGATATAAAAAGTTATCTGTGGGGGCGCCTGGGTGGCTCAGTGAGTTAAGCATCCGACTCTCAATTTCAGCTCAGGTCATGGTCTCAGGGCTGTGAGATCGCGCCCCACATCGGGCTCCACGCTGAGTGTGGAGACTGCTTAAGATTCTCCCTCTCCCCCTCCCTCAGCCCCTCCCCACCTCTTTCTCCCTCTCAAAAAAAAAAAAGTTCTCTCTGGTAATAGCTCTCTTCCAGGTACAGGCATCTTATCTCAATTCATTTAAGTGATGAAGGGGGAGGTAAAAAGCTTTTCCTGGGTTTGCTGGGTTTTAATTACCTTCAGCTCATGCCATTCCACACGCCCACGTGACACACTTTGGGGTACTGTATCCTGCTCCCCTTCCTAAGTTTTTGAGGTCTCATTCATTGGGTTTATGTAAGGTGAAACACGCCTGAACTTTTGCTTAAGTTTGGCAGTTGTTTGAGGTTTTCCTACCAATGTGTGTTGGACAACCCCCAGAACTACTGTTCTAGCCAACTTCGGTGTTGTTCCCAAAGCGCTTCGGTATATCCGTAAGCAGCTAGATCAATGGAAGAAGTGGTTTAACTCCGCAATTCCTGTCCACTGAGTAGAGGAGAGAGATGTGGGGAGAATGGGCAACCACTAGAACAGCAGTCAGTGCTGCGGAGGGGAGACCGGGCGGAGCACGGGCGGACGTGCACCCCCAAGTGTTAACAGCCCAGCCGGTCAGAGTGAGGTCCAACCTGTGTGCCGTACTGGGCAGGCCAACTGTGAGCCACACAATGTGTTACTCTTTTACAGCTCTACCCCAGGATCTGGCCCAGCTTGAGCAGAGAGAAGAGTGTAAATTCATGCATTCAACAATACTTACTGAGTATCTATGTGTTCCAGGAATTGTTCTTGGCACTTAGGCTATCTCGGGGAAGATAGAAGACTCGGATTCCTGCGCTTGGTGTCCTTGGCGTTTTAGTGGGGGAAGACAGACCCTAAACAATAAGCATAATAATAAAGACATTACATTTTATGTTAGGAGGAGACAAGTGCTGAGAAAAAATGGGCAAGAAAAGGGAGTTTGAAAGTGTGTGTGCGTGTGTGTGTGTGTGTGTGTGTGTGTGTGTGTGAGAGAGTGTTAACTAGGGTCGTCAGGGTAGGCTTCATTAAGAAAGTGGCGGGTAAGCAAAGACTTGGAGGAAACGAGAGAGTTCATCATCCGGATATCTGAGGAAAGAATGTTCTGGAGAAAACAGCCAGGGTAAAGCCCTGGAGTGGGATTGATTGTACCCGAACAGCAAAACAGCTAACACACAGGGAGAGGGGCAAAGTTTATTGCTTACATGAGTAAATGGCTAGATACCCGATTACAGGGCAAGGTGTCGGCAAAGAGGAAAACAACCCCAACCACACGGTGGATTGAAGGTCTGAGGCCTTGAGCAGCTGCTGAGTTGGAAAGAAGTTACCAGACGGAGGTTCTGGGTAGGCTTCCTGGGATTGAGTGGTGGAAGGTGTGGGGAGGGCGGACAGGGCACATGAAATGGAGCCATGGCCTCAAACTGCCCCCACAATCTCTGCCAAGACCTGCAGGTTTCTAGAAGGCTAGATGAGAAACCTGTCTGGAGACCATCGAAAACCAGCATTTGTTCTGCTTCTGGGACTTTTTTTTTTTTAAGATTTTCTTTATTTATTTGACAGAGATAGAGACAGCCAGCGAGAGAGGGAACACAAGCAGGGGGAGTGGGAGAGGAAGAAGCAGGCTCATAGCGGAGGAGCCTGATGTGGGGCTCGATCCCATAACGCCGGGATCACGCCCTGAGCCGAAGGCAGACGCTTAACGACTGAACCACCCAGGCGCCCCTGCTTCTGGGACTTTTTAAGTGGCAAGGGAAGCAACTAAACTGACCTAAGCCCCAAACAAAGTACATTTTCCACCAAAATCTTATGAATGCCAACTTCAGGGGCAGAATACTCAGGGACCCACGTCTCCTTCCCTAAAACCTGCGAGTCTTTCCTACAGAAGTTGTTTTAGTCGTTTTCCATTGGCTGCTTTGACAGTTCACCACAAACCTTGGCGGCTTCAAACCACACATATTATGATCTTACGGTTGTAGAGGCCAGAAGTCCTCAAATCAAAGTGTCAGCAGGAAACGCGTTCCCCCAGGAGGCTCTGGGGAGAATCTCTTCCCCTGCCTGTTCTACATTATACAGGCTTCCCGCCTTCCTTATCTTGGGGCCCCATTCCTTTCATGGTATCAGAGTCCTTTGTATTTTCATTTATTGTAAATTCCCTCCTCTAACAACTTCTGAGGCACGAGGAATTTCAGAGAGCTGCAGGATGCAAGTTGATAGAGCGCTTAGAGGTCATCTGATCTAACTTTTCTGCCGGTGCTGAAACTCATTCTACATGTTTCTGAACAAATGCTCATTCGGCTTCTCTTTTAAACACTTGGGGCAACTCAAAACAAGTCACTAGGAGTTAGTACTTGTTAAGGTCTTACTCTTTGAAAGTCTTCCTACTGACCTGAATCCTGGCTCCTTCTAACACCAAACGAACCTTCCATTTTTCTCTTCAGAGCTCCAAAGAACAGTCTTTCTTTTGCCCGTGTTTGCCCTGTAGGTATTTGAAGACCGCTTCCCCGGCTAAGATTTCTGTTGTCCAGCCTGAGCATGTGCCCATGGGGAGATTTTCTGGTTCCTCTCCACTCTGGTCTCTCTCTTCTGGAGGCTCTCTAGTTCAGTGCCCTGAAACTGTGGTACCCAGAACTGAATATATGACCCTGGGGCAGACTCCACCGGGATAACACCTTCTTTGACTTGAGCTTTCTTTCTTTTAAAGATTATTTATCTGAGAGGGAGAGCGAGAGAGCACGAGCTGAGCGCGGAGTCCGGCTCTTTGCTTGATCCCAGGACCCTGAGATCACGACCTGAGCCGGAATCAACGGTTGGATGCTCAACCACCCAGGAGCTCCTTCCCCCATCTGATTTATAACAGCTAGTTTTTTCTGTTAATTCTCTGTTAAAAGTGTATTTTCATTTTTTTAAAGATTTTTATTTGTTTGAGAGAGAACGAGAGCACACAAGCAGGCAGAGGGGCAGAGGATGAGGGAGAAACAGACTCCCCTGCTGAGCAGGGAGCCGGACGTGGGACTCGATCCCAGGACCCTGGAATCATGACCTGAGCTGAAGGCAGACGCTTCACCGACTGAGCCACCCAGGCGCCCCCAAAGTGTATTTTTAAGCAAATAAAAAATGCCCCACAGAACTTTCTGGTTATAAAATGTAGCCCACAGACCACATACAAATGACTCACCTGGCTATTTTCTAAAAATGCAGGCCCTTGGGCCCAACTCAGATTCCCAGTAGTGAGGCTCAGGAATCATCATCTGACATTAAACCACAGGTCAGTCTTATGGACGCTAGAGTTTCAGCACCCTACTTTAGGACTTCCACAGCGGTGGGTTTCAACTCTTAACACCTCTCATGACCAGACCACACCTCCTATTAAGTCAGACTCTCTGGCGGTGGGACCCTGGTAACTGTAGGTTTAAAAAAAGTTCCCCAGGTGATTCTAATGTGCAGCCATTACTGAGAAACACTGATTTCTGTGTTCTCCAGTATAGATTTGATGGTCAAATAATCTTTAACAACTTGTCAAATCTCAAGAAATCCCTTTGAGCTCATAAAATGGCGCCTGTTTACTTTAGACCTTGAGTTATTTGTCTGAGAGTAAAAATGAACTTATTGTGAGGAAAGAAACGAGATGCTTCTTATTTGGCACTAAAAGCGTCAATCGTAATTGCCATCATTTTTATTCCAACGAGGAAGGTTGATGACTACCGTATATGCAGCACAGCGTTACGTACTGCCGGCAGTGCTGGGGGTAAATCAGCCACTACAAGGCACGTTCCTCGAGGAACTTAGTCTAGTTGGAGAGTCCAAATGAACCCGGGAGAACCTAGAGTGAAAAGTCATACAAAACCCCATTATAATGAAATATTGAACTATAAGGACACATGGTGAACACTAGTTCAGAGTCCCAACAGAGAAAGAGGTTGGTGAGGTCTGCAGGTAGGGTTTGAGGTGCATCTTAGAAACATTTCAAGAGTTGAACTGATGGGGGGGCGCCTGGGTGGCACAGTCATTAAGCGTCTGCCTTCGGCTCAGGGCATGATCCCAGTATTCTGAGATCGAGCCCCACATCAGGCTTCTCCGCTAGGAGCCTGCTTCTTCCTCTCCCACTCCCCCGCTTGTGTTCCCTCTCTCGCTGGCTGTCTCTCTCTCTCTGTCAAATAAATAAATAAAATCTTAAAAAAAAAAAAAAGAAGAGTTGAACTGATGGTGAAACAGCTTCCTGGATGAAGGATACTAGTTCAGATGACTTCAAGTCAGGCAATAAAGTTCCCCAACTAAGAGTGACTTAAGTTTAAATGAACATGTATTATCCCACTCAACAAGAAGTTGGGGGGTGGGCAGTCCTGGAGGGGATTGTGTAGCAACTCAGCTATATTAAAAATATTTTTGTCTTTTTTGCTCTGACATTCTCAGTACAATGATGATGTTTACCCTAGTGGTTCCAAGATGGCTGCCACAGCACCAAACATTGCATCCTGACTCTAGTATACCAAGCCATAGGTGGATGTAGGCCTTTCTCACATTCGTCTCTTTTTCAGAGAGGAAAAATCTCTTTCAGAGTTCCCTTGGGGTCTTCCTCCTGTCTCATTAGTCACCTTTATATCCATCACTAGCAAAGGCTTGCATGGCTGGCTTAAAGCAGTTGCGATTCATCTCTTGGAGCTGAACACATTGTCACCTGTAACATAATCAAGGTTGTGTCACTAAGGAAGTAGGGGGAATGACTCTTCGGTAGGAAACAAGCCATGCCTGCCACAGACCTAATGAGCATTTGTACTAAATGACTGAAAACTTATAATAAGTCATTACAGCGATTCAAACTGACAAAGACATTCACGTTATTTAAACTTTCTGCTCTTCGGTTTCCTCATCTGTAAAACAGAGATAACAGTGCCTGCTGTGTAGAGTTGTCACAAGAACCTCGAGATAGTACATGGAAAAGGCTTCCACCGGTCTCTGGCATATAGGCCGTGCTAGCTATTATTCCTTTTTGGGTGTCTCCAGCTTAGAGATGATTCTAGAGGACAGCCATAGATATGTTTTTTGAGTGTTCTCATTTGAGCTTCTATTTTTAGAACAAAATCCACCAGAGTCTTTCCTCATAAGGCAGGCCTATCTTGGACACTGAGAAAGAACCTAGGATTTTAGACTAGTACAGCTGAAAGGGAACATGGCAATTTTCTCATCCAGTGTTTCTTATAATTTTTTAGCCACAGAGCCACGAAAACTTATGCTCCAAAACAAAGAAAACTGGAGCCATTGTCTTCCTTACTTGCTCTGAGATACCTCCCCTGAACCCCAGGATGCCATGGAACACACTTTGAGAAACACTGACGGGGGTTCAAACACTTAGACGGTAAAGTGTGATTAAGTGGCCAAAGAGACGGTGTGACCTAAAGAGGCCACAGAGCGAGTAGTGGCCAAACTGGGATCAGAAAGCAGCTTTCCTGTTTTGTATGCTGAGGAGAGTGAGCGAATGTGTGGTGGGAGCAGGGGGCTAGATGGGGCATTACAGTCAAACCTCTGCGAGGCCCTGCGAAGCCCGTCATTGAGGTTTTATCTGAAGGATTGGTGTCTTCACCCTGCTTTACAGGTCTTCAGGTAGACGTGTCTACCCCCGGGAGCCACCCTGGCTTGAAGAAACCACCGTGTCTGGGGAGAAAGGATGGAGAGACGCAGAAAGAAAAGCATGGAATCGAAGTGATGTGTACTTGTTTTTCTCGACTTCTGTTAAATCCCTAATGAAGTGGTTGGCCCATGGGCTGTCCTTCCTTAAAGCCCATTGTAAAGCCAGCAAGTGCTTAGGTGAACAGTCAGCTGGGAAAGGGAATAAAGAACATCTGGAAGAGGGAAGTTGCTAGGAAACTCCCACAGTTCAGTTCCTGAGAGTGCTAAGGTCTCCACCTGATCAATTCTGTACCAGCTCTGAACAGTGCCCGCGGTGTTTTCCCGGCCTCTCCCACTGACGGGAAGCTTGATGAGTGGGGCTTTTTCGAGCCCAGGGTTTGAGCTAACCAAGAATAGAGCACTAGACAAGAAGTACAGAGGTGAGAGTTCTAATCCCTTTTTGGCTGCCCACTTGGGCAAGTAAGTTGAGCTCCCTGAGCAAAATGAAGAGGTTGAAGCGGACGAGGGCTCTTCTGATTTGAACATGTCCATCATTTCAAATCAAGGGCCTGCAACAAAGGGCCGCCATCTTGTGCCAAAGAGCTGGCTGCCGCCTTCTCAGTTATACCTGCAGAGTCAGTTTATCGTCATCATGAATACTGTCACCAGGTGGGGTTAAGGATTTCTGAATGTGAACCCTCTCCTCCAAACCCCTACTGCAAAGGAAGGGAAATGCGACATTATTTCCTAAGCAATACATCATTTAAATCTGTGGGTAGTACTGTCCTGGGGTCACTCTCCCGCATAATCTGTTGTGTTGAAAGAGAATGTGAGGATCAAAGGGGAGGTGTAAGTAAGGCCGGCATGTGTGTGTGTGTGTGTGTGAGAGAGAGAGAGAGAGAGAGAGAGAGACACACGGAAAGACACTCAGAAAGAGAAAGAGACCAAGAGACGAGGAGAAAGTGGTAGAGGTGGAAGGCAGACATTTGTCAACGGTCAGCTGGTTGGTCTAGTGGAAAGAAGGCATATAGCCACTTTCCCTATGTGACTCAGATGGAAAAAACTGGGAAAATATTCTGCTGGGGAGACCATTCCTCCAGCTCAGCACTCAGGTCATATAGTCTCCCAAAGCCGGAACCTATTCTTAGATCTGTCATTCATTCATTAATGCAATATGCATTCACTGAGCACTTACTATGAGAAGAGATCAGTGAAAAAAATGGTCACGTCCTTTGCCCTAAGGAAGCTTACAGGCAACTCTGGGGTCTGGGCCAGTGAACAGACAATTACAGTGTGGTGAATGCCATGATGAGGGAAGTCCAGGATATTGGGGGGAGCACGTTGGTGAAACCCCCCTAATTCAGCCTTGGCTGGTTAAAGAAGGTTTCTTTGGAGAAAGTCATGTCACCTGGAGAAGCAGAAGCCAGCCTGCTGTTGGAGGAGGTAGGAAGAGAAGGAACGTTCTAGGCAGAAGGAGGACTACGGGCTTTTAAATTTTGTTTCTTTGTGCTTAGTAGTGTTTTACTGGAAATATATTACATTTAGATAAAAGGAATTTTAGAATTTGAAGGATAGCAATGGCCCTCCCTTAATCAGTGAACACCAATGAGAACTTCCTTAGGTCTGTGACACGCTGACATGCAGGGAAGGGAACCCTATAATGACCACTACTGATCGCAGTATTGGAAATATTTGTTAATTCCTTTCTATATGTGAGCGTTTTCCACATACCTCACTTAATCCTTGCAATAATCCTACGTGATAGATACTACAGTTATCACTTCCATTTTACGGAGGAGGAAACTGAGGCCCAGATGTCACACAGGAAGTGGAAGACGTGGGAATCAAACAGAGGCAGTCCCAGGCCAGAGGTCTGGCTCTTCCCTGCCAGGCTCCCCCCTGCGGGGGGGAGACAGCCCAGAGTCTTCCTTTGGGCTTGGGGAGGGCTATCAGATACACAAACCATGGTGATTTTCTGAAGGTCGCATGAGAATCTGATAGCTGAATGGGTTCCAAAAACCCATTTCAGCATCACAACTGCTGGACCCCACTTTGCTCTGGCCACGCTAGCAGTGTTTATCTTGTGCTAAGTTTCCAAGTTTCAAACGAGCGCCTTCAGTCTAAACGGTTTATTAAAACTCTCTTAGAGTGATGTTGTTCTGTGATGCAATTCCCAAGTGAACCACAAGGTGATGCTGCAGACAGATCTAGGGATCTGTTGGAAAGAAGCTGTTTCAAGCATATTTGTATTTTTACGAATTATGATACAGCTACACAATTAAATATTAAGCAGCCATTTGAAAGGATGAGGTAAAGCTATATGGCTTTTAAGAAATATCTTCAAGATATGCCACTGAGAAAAGCAAGCAGTAAGCAATGTGTACAGCATGCTCATATTTGTCTAATTAAAAAAGAATATAAATACATATGCAGGTGCCTGCATTTTTTCCTGAGAGTATACAAAAATAGTGCTAACAGTTATTACTCTGAGGAGTGCAACTGGGGTTTAAGGGAGGGGAAAGTTTCCTTTTGATTTTATCCCTTTTTAAATTATTTGACGTTTTAAATGATTGGCATTCGTTAATTTAAAATCATTATTGCAAAAACAATCCAATTGCTGTAAAAATTTAAATACTTCAAAAGTCAATCAAAGTCCCTTCTGCCCCCCCCCCAACCTCTTAATTCCACTCCCCCGAGGACAGGTAGCCGCGGATGTGAGTTTGGGACCTCACTATTCAGAGTATGGATTCTAGAACAGCAGCATCAGGATCATCTGGGAAGCTGCTAGAAAAGCGGCTTCTTGTGCCTCACCCCAGACCCACTCAAACCCAGTAACCTGTGTTTTAAAAAGTTCTTTGGTTGGGGCGCCTGGGTGGCACAGTGGTTAAGCGTCTGCCTTCGGCTCAGGGCGTGATCCCAGCGTTATGGGATCGAGCCCCACATCAGGCTCCTCCACTATGAGCCTGCTTCTTCCTCTCCCACTCCCCCTGCTTGTGTTCCCTCTCTCGCTGGCTGTCTCTATCTCTGTCAAATAAATAAATAAAATCTTAAAAAAAAAAAAAGTTCTTTGGTTATTTTGAGGTGTGCTCCAACCATTTCGTTTTAGCAGGTGAAACCATATCTTTTGGGGGGTGGTCGAGAAGAACCCCGCTAGAGAAAACTGAGAACTCAAAACAGCAGGTCTGCATTCACCCAGAGAACTCAAGCTCAAAGGTTGGCAGCCCCTTCAGTCCGCTGTGACCTCTCTGTTGGGGTTGAGTGAGGGCCGTATTGTCAGAGTTTGGAGGCATGATCCAGAGAAGCAGACATGCTGGAGTGGAAACAGAAAAGAAAGTGGAGGAGACCCTTACAGGAGGAGTCGGGAAAGGAAAGACCGCCGAGCGGGAGTGCAAATACCCCAACCAGAGGACCGCAGTTAGATGACACTGACGCCTCAGGACGGCTCGTTCATGTATCTCATAAACATTTTTCCAGAAAAATGTTTCTTTTTATTTAAAAGAATGTTTTTAAAGATTGTATTTATTTGAGAGAGACAGAGATAGCGAGAGAGAGAGCGCGAGCGGGGAGAGAGGGAGCAGCAGACTCCCTGCTCAGCAGGGAGCCCAGCCGTGGGACTCGATCCCAGGACCCTAGGATCATGACCTGAGCCAAAGGCAGACGCTCAACCAACCGAGCCACCCAGGTGCCCCAAAACTTTTTTTTTAATTGAAGTATAGTTGACACGCAATTTACATTGGTTTCCGGTGTACAACACAGCGATTGGACAAATCTGTATGTTATGCTACACTCACCATGAGCGTAGCTACCGTCTGTCACTGTACAACATGATTACAATACCATCGGCTGTACCCCCTATGTTTCATAAACATTTATCACTTTCCCACTCTAAATCTCTGTATCTTTATGTCCATATCCTCCCTCTGACCCACACATTTCATTGTCTATCATTTACCAAATCTAGAAGGACCATTATTTCTCACGCTATTCAGAGTGTTCACATTTCGGGATGTGATTGCCAGCAATTTCCTGCTCCCTGGCCAAAAAGTCCTGAGCTCTCAAAGCTGCTCAAAAGAGTCAGTCATGGGGCGCCTGGCTGCCTCAGTCAGTGGAGCGTGCGACTCTTGATCTCCGAGTTGTGGGTTCGAGCCCCACGTCGGATGTAAAGATTACTTAAAAATAAAATCTTTTATTTTTTTTTGAAGAGTCATAAAAACAGGGGCACCTAGCTGGCTCAGTCGAGCTTGCGGCTCTTGATTTCAGGGTCGTGAGTTTGAGCCCCACATTGGATGTAAAGATTGCTTAAATGAATACATAAATAAAAACTTTAAAAAAAAAGAGTCATACACTACCTATGGGGGTAGACGGTGGGGAAGGGGTGTGCTGAGGATTTCTGCACACTGGGGAGGCAGGCGGTGTGGTCGGAGAGGAAGTGCACATAAAACCACTCTGGTTGCAGCAGTAGCAACAATCGAGACACCGGATGTGAAGCTCAGAGGGGAGGGGATCTCACAGAGTTTCTCAAACATGGATGCTGGTCCCACATACAGCTCTGCCTCCAAGACAGAAGAGCTCGGGCTAAGCTCCTTCAACTGGGCTGGGGTCATGGGACACAGCTTACAAAAGGGAGTGGTTCTCAGTGTTTCACAGGAAACGGTGGTGAGTATGGAAGCTCAGACCAAACGATGATTTGAGAATGTTGAATCTATTCATTCTAACAACACACCCACCATTTACCTACCGCTTCAAAAACATTGTTCGGTCTCTTGAAGTTCCTGTCCCAGTCAAGGAACTAGTGTTTGTTTTTGGTCAGGGGAAAAGGTTGTGAGGGAGAGATTTAGCTTATAAGGCTGTTTGTATCTCACTGTCTTCCATTTTTTTATTTGATGATAGCTGCGGAAAGTTAAGGGCAACCGTTTATTAAACTGGACATTTGACTAATTGTGACACTGTTTCCTAATATTTTCAATAAATGAACATTTATTCTTATCGAATCTTAGCTGGGACCACCTTAGAGGTCATCTCTGGCCCATTAACATCGCCTTGGGGAGTTCTGAGAAAAATACAATGCCCGGGCCCCACTCAATACCAACTGAATCAGGATCTCAAGGGCTGGGGGCAACGTTAGGTTTAAGGTCCCACAAGTTATTCCAATGCAGCCAGGATTGAGAAACTGCTCTTGTCTCACTTTTATTTTATGGATAAAAATACAGAAGTTTAAGAGATGAAGGGACTTGCGCTCACTTTGGCAGCACAAAAGAGATGAAGTGATTTGCCCAAGGTCACACTGCCAGTAAATGGTATCTCACCCCTAACTTTTCTGATGGCCCATCCAGTGTTCTTTCCACTATGCCCTTTCGTGTCTTCTTCTAGAACTTAGGGTTTCACTGAACATTATAGTTAGGTGATTTACAGTTCAGGGAGAAGGGACAGAGTCCATCAGTGAGGCTGGGTGGGGAAACTTGTAAGGACTCAATCAATGATTCTCCAGGACATGGCTCCTTTCAAGTCGTATTGGTGGGAGGACAGTCAAATGAACTTCTTTTGCTAAAAGCATTGCCTAATACTGTAGTGTCCATTAGTTCCTCGTTGAGCAAGTCAGCTGCTCATGACTCAGTTGCACCCATGAAGAAGACAGTCATGAGTAAATGTTCTCACTTTCAGGAATTAATCATATTAAAGCAAATGACAGGATACATCAAAGACTCTTAATATTTGAGCAGGGGTGGGTGTTAGGGTGAGGACTCGCAGGTCCCATCTGAGAACTGGTAAAGGCTATAACCCCCTCCCCCTGAAAAATACACACACATAAATGTGGCAAGTAATTTCTGGAGCTTCACAGACCATCCCCTCCATCCTCCCCCACCCTGGGCAAGTTCAGCCATTGACACCAGATTAAGATCTCCTGGACTAAATGCTTTTGAAGCTCTATTTTTTAGTGTTTCTCAAAGTGTGGTCCAAGAACCACAGAAATCACAGAATCGCCTGGGGTGTTTGTTCAAAAAGCAGATTCCAAGGGCAGCCATAGACCTACTGTTTCAGAATCTCTGCAAGTGAGGCATAGGAGCCTGTATGATATTAAAACGTTCTAGATGATTCTTTTGGACGCTAACATTTGAATGAGTGCTTTATCCCAACTTGAGATTTTTTATAGTTTTTGAATATTTTCATTTGCTGACAATTTAAGGTTTCATCTGTTCAATTGTCAAGTATACCAAATAGTATGTTTAGTATGAATTCATTAAAGAATATTCACATGTGGATATGCATAGGAAAAACAACTGGAAGGATAGGTAGATAACCGTCTCTCTCTCTGGGTAATGGGAAGATGGATTATCTTTATTTTTTCCCCTTATCCTTCTATTCTATTTCTCTCTTTCCTATTTTCTTTCTTTCTGTATTTAAAGAAGATTCTTCCTCTTTCTGAGTTCAATTCCTCCATCTGAAAAACAGGGTATTGTAACTAGGCGAACTTCAAGGCCATGTCTCGCTCTGGTGGTCCGCGACACCACATTACCGGGTAGCTCCCTTATCCATTTAATCACATGAACTGCAGGGGTAACAACAGTGTTCATAGAATAATTACATATTATTTTTATACATATTACGTTGTGATGCTTAGCAAGCTTTTCATTTTTATTTTTGTATACAATTCGTTTTTTCCCAAGATTTTATTTGTTTATTTATTTGAGAGAGAGAGAGCAGGAGAGCACAGGCAGGGGGTGCGGCAGAGGGAAAGGGAGAGGGAGAAGCAGGCCCCCCGCTGAGCAGGGAGCCGGATGTGGGGCTTGATCCCAGGACTCTGGGATCAGGATGGAACCGAAGGCAGTCGCTTAACCGCCTGAGCCACCCAGGCGTCCGTTAGCAACCTTTTTAATTCAACAAAATTACTCTCTTCCTCCTCAAGGAGTTGGAACTGAAATGAACTCTACTACCTACACCCCAAAAAGTTAATCCTCTCTCTTAAGCCTTAGAAAAAGCCGTCCGCACATACCTCTTGGGCACATAAGAACGATTGTGAACCAAAAAGCCAGGGCGTGGTCGCCCCGCCCACCGGCTCCTACATCACCACCCCTCTCGCTGCTTTCAAGCGCGGAGATTGGCTAAAAGCAAGAAAGAGTCCCGCCCCTAGTCTTATGACCCGCGCTGAAGCGCCGAGTCCTGGCGTTTGCAGTGCTGTGGTCGGTGGTCGGCGGTGCTCTTGCCCGGATTCCAGCAAGTCTTTTCCCTGCTGTTGCTGCTGTTGTTGCCGCCGCCACCTCCACCCCCACCAGCCGGCGCCGCCTCCTGCTTTGCGGAATCATGGTGTGCTTCCGCCTCTCCCCGGTTCCAGGCTCCGGGCTCGTTCTGCTCTGCCTTGTCCTGGGTGAGTTGTCGGGCCCTCCTGCTCTGTCCCTCAGCCTGGGCCCGGGGAGCCCAGTTCAAAGGCCACAACCTGAAAGACTGGTCCGGGAGAAGCGGGGGGCGGGGTGAGAGGCTGAGCGGCTGACACTGGGCGGCGGCGCTTGGCCCGGGGAGGCGAGCCGTGACCTAGAGAAGGCCTGACCGAGGGATGGCGGGGAGGAAGGGCCCGTGAGAGTGAGAAGGGGCAAGGAAGGGGGGGGTAGGTGGGGGAGAGTGAGGAGTGGAGCCGATCTGGGTAGGAAGAGTAACTTGGGGAAGATACTGAGGAGTGAGTGTAGGAGGGACGTACGTGCGATTCTGGGGTGGCAGAGACAATTCGGAGAGTCCTGGTTTTTTAGGATCAGGGAAGAGTTTTGAAGATGGTGGAAAACTGTGGGATGAGAGCGAAAATTGGGGGGGGGGAGACTGGCCTGCGTGAAGAAGCTTGGGGGAGGGGTGGGGGGTACGAGTAGAGTCTGGGGGACAGCGAGAGGGCTGGGGGCGGTTTGTGGGTGGGAGTTCGATGCCATGGAGGAAGGGTAAGTAAAGAGATGAGGAATGATGCTGGATTTGAGTTTGGTAGTTGGAGTTTCGAGGGGTAGGGACCTAAGGTGGCCCGGGGCAATTTCCAAGCGAGAAAACTCGGACTAACCTCTGGAGACTAAAGGGATGAGGGGAACTTTAGTGGGGAGTGAAGATCTGACTTGGAGGCGTTGGGGATGTCGGTTTCCTATCAGTTTTGCTATTTCCAGCCGGATCCTGATTAAAACAACAACTTAAAAAAGCCTTTAAAAAAAAAAGTCTCCAGGTATTTCGGTTGGGAGGGCCTCCCAGATGTGAGGTTTTGGGGGTGGTGTATCTGAGTCGCGTATACTGCCTCTCTGCCTTCAGAAGCTCGTTTTCTTCTCGGTGGCACAACTGGCCTTTTACTTCATTTTTGGAGGAAAAAGATAGGTAATTGCCAAAGACTGGGCTGTTAGCAAGTCATAAGAATGGCTGGATGAATGTTGGCTGATTGTATTATATCCCCTCCCCCAAAGATCACTGGTGCCCCGAGGGCTGTAATGCCTGAAAGGTGACCTTTGACCAGAATGTCTCTTCCTGACCTGATTGAGCCTGTACTTGCTGCTCTCCACCGACTTGCTGTTTGTGACCAAATAAACAGAAGGAACAGACCCAGATGGGAGTGGAGAGGAGATATATTAGGGGTCCGAGAAGGCAGTGGGAGCTGCACATTCCCTCGTTCACATTTCAGTAGAGTAAAATCAGCATCCTAAAATACTGGATTCTCAAACAGGGGACATTTGGCAATGTCTGGAGACATTTTTGGTTGTCGCAACAGGGGATTGCGTTTGGCATCTAGTGCGGAGAGGCCAGGGATGCTGCTAAATGTCCTGCCGTGCACAATATAGTGCCCCCCACAAAGGCCTAGCCACCCCAGAAAGTCAGTGGTGCCAAAGTTGAGCAGGCTTGCTCCAGAGTGATAGCGTTGGAAGGGTTCTTTTTTTTTTTTAAAGATTTTATTTATTTATTTGACAGAGATAGAGACAGCCAGCGAGAGAGGGAACACAAGCAGGGGGAGTGGGAGAGGAAGAAGCAGGCTCATAGCAGAGGAGCCTGATGTGGGGCTCGATCCCATAACGCCAGGATCACGCCCTGAGCCGAAGGCAGACGCTTAACCGCTGTGCCACCCAGGCGCCCCCGTTGGAAGGGTTCTTGATGATCTCATCTGGTGATTCTGAATCAAGGATCTTTTTGAGGGGGTGCCTGTCAGATTAAAAACTCATTTCTAAAATAATACTAAGAAGTTGTCTTTTTCACTCACACTCTCACCAGTTTACAGTGGAGTTTTCCAGAGGCTTCATAATGTGTGGTGACATCACCACTCTGATGGCTCTGATGTTTTCTTCCATTCACTTCTCATTTTTCATTTCAAACATGGCAAATGCCAGGAGATAGAACGCACGTAAACCAAAGCTCTTTGAAGTCCCCAGTGGATAGGAGAGTTAAGAGGTCCTGAGACCAAACGTTTCAGACTCCCCGATCCAGTGCAGCTGTCCACATAGGGCAGGAGACGCCTCCATAGCCCTTCTGAAAGGGGGCCATGGAGACTTTGCTCAAACACAATTCGAAGTCACACTGCTGTGAAGCACTTACTGAGGGGCCAGTGACCCTAAGAGAGGATTGTTTACAACGAAAAGCACCTTATCAGTGACTAGAACACATCTGACCGAGGCATCTGTTAATCAGTAGTTCACTGCCAATTGAATCGGCGCAAACACAACATGGTTATTGTTTAGAGGAAGTGAAAAAAAATAATAGTTGTCCTACTTGTTGGCTTTTGTGTCATTAGATTTTTTTGGTTTCTTTTTTTTTTTAATGAAAGCTTTTTTGTTTTGTTTTTACAAAAGCAGTGCTTGCTCATTGCAGAAAATAAACAGGCAAAAAGAAGCACATAAAAGAACCCGTCAGCTCATCTGCTAGTTTGCCATGTATTGAACAGGACTAACTAGAGTCATCTTCTTGGAAGCTTTCCAAGATCGATTTCCTCCACTTCCAGGTTTAGAACGGGATTTGGAGGAGTAAAAGTTCACAATGTACCTAGAGTAGATTTTTCAGAAGATACCAGGATGAACTAGAAATCATCTCTTCGATACGGCTGCTTTCGCTGGCAGCTGCTGGTTCAGTGTGGGGCTCGGACTCCTTCCCTGGGGCTTTCTCTCTCAAACCTGGAGCACAGTCTTGCGTTGCTTGGTGGGTTTTGCATACATCACAATGGATACCAAGAATAGGTTTTTAAGAACTCAGTAAATATTTGTAGAGTACCTGTTGCGGATCTTGTGCTCTTCTTGGGTACTGTTGGAAGGGGGATCTGTCCTGAATTTATAGTCTCATTAGCTTGAGTGTTTAAGCTGTGCCAGTTTCACTTTGTAACTTTATCCCAGCTCCACGGAAACTTTTTAAAAATAGCTGCTTTAGAGCAAGTATAGAGAAGAGTTCTTAGCGGTTATGTATTGGGCCTTTTCACGGAGATGAAGTTATGCTCTTTATTTGAATGAATTACAACTGACTAGAGGACTTTCTGAAGAAAAGCTATTATGCTTTTCTTTTGCATTATAAAGAGAGTAGTGGCTAAAAATCACTTCCTAGCATCATTGTCTTAAGTGTTTTTTCTTCGCGACATCATAGATTTCAGAATTCTTCTGTGGTTATTGATTTTTACAACTAGTTTGACTTCTGGTTTTTATAGGGTTGGTGCTTTTCTGGGTGGGAAAAACCTTCTATAAATAGCCTGAGTATGTACTTCACTGGTAGGAGGCCCTCCCTCCCACAAATGGTTATCTATCCATTGCCCGGTGAGCAGAGACCTGAGTGTTGGCAGGGAGGCCAGCCAGATGACCATCTGGAGGAATAGGAGTAAATCTTGTTGTTCCCGAACCCTTAGGTTATTAGGCTAGCCTATTTTCCACTCTTTTTAAAAATCCCATTGCCAGTCAAGTCTCCCCTATGGCATTAGTCTCTGAGAGCGAAGACTGCCTGACGCACCGCTGTTCCCATTGCTTACTTAGCACCTGGTACGTGGTTAACCCTCAGTAGATTTTTGTGGAGGGTATTCATTGGTGGGCACTGGGGATATGACTGTAAATTAGGCCAACTTGGTCTCCTTTTTCTTCTGTAAACCTTAAATTACGTTTTGCAGGAAGTGTTTTCACAAAGAACCAGTCTCTCCTTTTGGAGGTGATCTGAAAGGAAGCAAGCAGGAGATCTCTCTGTAACCTTAACCACATTTCCTTAAACTGAGAACTTTGCTTTCAAGGTTCTGCTAAAATTATTTTTAGCTATAATACAGATACTGGAAAGGACAGGCTTATTATTTGTCCATTAGTCACTGGTTATCACATTGATAGGATTATAGATACTCAAATTATTTCCCAGGAGTGCAGCTTGCTTCTATATCCTTGAGTGAAATTTGCCTTCGACGATTATTTCATAGCACCGTAGCTGACTTAAGTGACCCTTGGTGCAGGAAGCCTGCTCTTCCTCCTGTAGTGACAAAAGCATTCTGATCATAATTTCATATTAAAGTGATCAGAGATCGCCTCAGATCCAAAAGTGTACTTTATAAGTACTTGTTGGTATCTTGCTGTGCATTGCAAAAGAATTCTGGAGGTCTGCCAAACGCCACTCACTCAGCAATAAGCATTTTCCATTAGTTGAATGGTGTTGAATCTTACTTCCTTACCCACTGTCTGATCTTAAAAGTAAATTATTTTGTAGCTTAAAATCATTTCATTACTTTTCTTTTTAAAAGCGATTTACCAGAAATCGAGACTATCGGCAACTGAATGGGTTGTGCCTATATGAGGAAGCATAAATGAGGACTTGTAAACGAGGAACAGTTAATCTGATTTATTAAACCTAATAACCGCAAAGAAAGAATAAATAGGTACTGTATGCCTATGTTGTGCTTGTTTTTTTTTTTGTTTTTGTTTTTGTTTTTGGAAGACCCTTTGCCCAACATCATTCTGAACCGACGAGTTTGAGTTCAGGAGTTCATAACTTAATATGATGAGAGTAAACCTAGAACTAAAACTTGGGAAGGATCCCTTTAGGTGCTTTATTTACTAGAAGGGAAGCTTGTAAGCTGGAGTATCCAACTTGCTTGGCAAAGTTCTCTTAGCTCTGAAGGGCTTGCATACTTTCGAAGAAACTGTTCAAGAAATACTCCAATTCTTAGCAAGGATAACTTGCCTAGAGTCTCACAGCTAGTAAATTGGACTGACTTGGTTTGAATTCCAGCTTTTCAGTGCCAGGGATGGGGCTCTTAATCGCTTCATTATATTGCCTCTTAGATCATTGTTTTTTATTGGTTTTGTTTTACCACTACTATTATGTTCCCACCCCACCCCCCTTTTGTTTGCAAATGCATATTTTTCAACTACACTTCAGATCAGATAGACTTGTAAAAACCTGGCCACTTTTTGCAGCATCTCATGCTTGGCGAAATAAGTTGTGAGTTCTGAAAGAACCTCTAAATGAACTTTTTGGAAATAAAATTGAGAGGATATTTAAATTTGAGAAAGTTCATTTTGAGGCATGCCTTTTTCTTTGGAGAATAAACTCTCAGCTCTATAATTACACACTCTAGTATATATTCAGCTATGTGGGGTTTCTTTTGAAAAACATCATTTAACTAAATTTAATTATTTTTTTAATTTGAGTATAGTTGGCACAGCTGTGGGTTTTTTTTTTTAATGTCATGAGGACTTTCAAACAAGAATGGTTTAGCTATGCTAAAATCAAATACAGCACTAAGGATGGAAATGGTTTGCCTGATACTTTTTAGCAAAGTGTAAATGTTTCAACTATCAACTTGCCTTATGGGAAATACATTATTCCTAGCTTGAAATTCATGTCAAAATTTATTAGGCGAAAACTGACTTGGGGGTTGAGGGCGTATCCAGAAGCCAGATAGGCTAGGTTCATGATTTGGAAGAGCTGAAACTCTGGCCTTTTTGTAATTAGATTAAACTATATTTCAGCTCCTTATTGCAGGGTATCTTTACCTTGAGACGATCAACCAGAACTTATTGAGAAACTAATATGTATTCCACACTATTAGGAATGATAGGAGATGGGGGGAGAGTAATAGACATGGTCTTCCCAACCATGGCCCCCGTAATGGGTGATACTCATGTAAGAAGCGCACTCCTAGGGGCTGCCGCATAGATTAGATCATGTGTTGGTATGGGAGGATTGGAATTCAAATGAGTGGCAGAGATAGTACCAAAAGGGGGAATCTCGAATCCATATATATCATTCAATCACAGACTCGGGTCCTTTTTTTATTAGTTAACAAATTACCTGCTGTGTACTATAATTTACCATGACACGTCAGTTTGTTGTGAAGTTACAGTTGAAAACTGCTGTTTTAGAGCTTGTGACAATATAGGAGTCAGGATTTACAGGCATAAAATAACTGAATAATTCAGGATAGTATAAAATTAACAGAAAGGTGGGGGTATGCACCATGTATGACTGCTCTTCGAGGCTTTTACAGTTAAGGAGATCTTGGTGGAGAAAACAGCTGCTGAAAAATGGGTAGCTTATCAGTCCAGGTTCTTTTCTTTTTTTAAGATTTTAATTAATTAATGAATAGAGAGATAGCATAAGGAGGCAGAGCGGCAGGCAGAGGCAGAGGGAGTAGCAGGCTTGATCCCAGGACCCGGGGATCATGACCTGAGCCGAAGGCAGATGCTTAACCAACTGAGCCACCCAGGTGTCCCCCAGTCCAGGTTCTTATTTGTAAGCACCAGAAATGAAATCTGATCGATCTTAAGCGGAAAAGGAATTTATTGAAAAGATACCAGGGTATATGCATAGGCTTGGGATCCCATCATTTCATTGCTAGATGCATACCCAGCAGGTACACATCCACGTGTGTTCACCAACGTGTCCATGTGTAGTAGGACCAAAGTGGAAACTACCCATAAGCCGTCTGTGATCTGCCATAGATCAGTAGTGGAGTATTTACCCAATAACAGAAAGCTACACATACAGAGTGAGAAGGGACAAACAGCAGCTGCACCATCCGGGGTCAACCTCACACGCAAAGTATGGGCTGGAAGAAGCCAGCTAGTGAATGGTTCCATTGATACCAGGTTGAAAAACAGGCGAAATTAATCGATGTAGTTCGAAGTCAGGATAGTGGTTGCCCTTGGGAGGGAAAAAGGTACCTGGAACGGGGAACAGCAGGGGCTTCAGGGGCACTTGGAATGTTCTGTTTCTTGACACAGGCGGATTCAGCTTGTGAAAATTATTTGAGCTGGCCGCTTCATGTCACGGGTGCTTTTCCCTTTCCGTGGGTCATAGTGTGCACTCTTCTGTATGTATGGCGCGCATCAGTACAATTTTACTTCATGAAAAACTGTGTGTCAGGTAACTCAATTTCGAGAGCTCCTGGCTGTGTATCTCGAAGCCTGGTTGAGTTTCCCAAATCACGCCAGTGAGCCGCACTAACAGCGCGGAGCGTGAAACTGCAGGTCGTGCACGCTGCTGGCCTCCCTGCCTGGGACCTTGATCCTGGTGTAGCACCCCCCCTGCCCCAGGGAGGCAGTTCCTCCATTCTGGGCTCCGTTCTGCCGCCCTCCTATCTAAAATCTGGGGTGGATGCCTCTGTCAGGCGGAGCCCAGCACGAGTGCCCATCCTTGCTGCAAGGGAGGCCAGGATAGCAAGTACCTGACATTTTCCGCTTTTACAGTGAGTGGTGATAGCTGCCAGAAATTATTAGGAAGAGGCAGGATCGGGGGTGTTTCAGGTTTGGGGGCAGCCAAACAGAGGGGGCAGTCCTTCCTGAAGTGAACATTGAGGTCAGTAGAAAAACCATCAATTTCGAAGGTTAGGGACCGTCGAAGCCTAGGGGTAGAAATTAACTAGAGCCTGGCGTTTGGGTCCGGTGGAACAAGTTCAACCGGATTAAAGGGTGTGTTCTGGGAAAATGGTTTGAGAGAAGTTGAAGGAATAGGGTGGGATGAGATTAAGGATTACTTTGAAGGTCAGGTGGAGGAATTTAAATTTAATATGGGAGTTTTGGAGCTCGTAAAAGCAGCTAAGCAAGTGCCCAGCGAGGAAGACGTATTTAAGGACCATTAATCAGGGAGCGTTTCTAGGGACAGCTAGGAGGCGTCTGTAGTAATTTAGGGGTGGGATGGTGGGTCGGGAATAGAAATAAAAGGCCAAGGTTGGGTTTAAGAGAGGATTTGAAGGGGGAAAAAATCAATAGGACCTCAGCAAGGGAATGAAGTAGAAGCTCGTTCCCAAACTTGCGAGCCCGAGTGACTGTACTTGGTCCTGCCTCCCCTTGAGAGCTAGAGAGGTTGAGAAGGGGACCATTTAGAGGAAGCAGAAGAGTGAATTTTAGTTCGGAAATTTTTGAGGGTACGGTGATAGATAACTGAGCGAAAGTGGTTTCCGGCGCAGTTGGGAGAGATAGAGGGGAAGGGGTGGCTCCCACTGGGAGAAAGGCGGGGAAGGCACCAGAACAGAAAGTGCTGGAGCCCTCAGGGCATTTCTCAGTTCTCATTTTCAGGTCTGCAGCTAGACTCTCTTGAATTAGTGTAGTGGTAAATTTGAACCACACCTTGTGCCTTCTGCTTCATGAAGTGTGAGGTCTCCCACGGGGGCAGGTCGGTGCTGTCACCATTTTCTGCCATTTTCTTTCTGCGACTTTAATATCTCTGGAAAGTAAGCGATGAACCGGTGTGAGGCTTTTCTTGGCTATTTCCAGCCGTTTTGAATCCTTTGCATGCAAGGAGGTTATGTTAAAGCTAGGGACTTGGAATGAGACCGAGAGAGACAGCATATGAAAAGCAGGCCTCCAGGCGGTAGGAAACATTAGAAGCCAGAGTTCTCAGCACCGCTGCAGGATAGCCTTGGGTCAAGCACGACAGCTCCTCCATTCCATATCGTACTTAGAATGGCTACGAAACCTACTTAGGCCTCACGAGGTCATTTCAAGCCTTGGCCAGTCCATTTAGGTACTTAGTGACCACAAGCTTTAGCGTAATCCTCAGCCTTGCAAGGCAGCCCAGGCTGTGGAGCATAACGTCCATCGGCTTTTGTGCACGACTGGAAAGCTGTTGCCGAGGCATGCCTTCTTGGGATTCCTCTCCGGACTTCACGCTCTGTAGTCCGTGGCGTGTCCCGACTTGCAGATGACGCTGGACTGCTCAGGTATCATTAAAGGATACGCATCTGTCTTAACAGGAAACAGGCTCACCCCTTGAGTAATGTGTGAGACAGTGAAGAAAATCCTTAAAGGGTTGTCCGACGTTTATGCTGCTGGCGTGTTTGCTGGCACATAGTATTTTGAGTCCCTGGGCTCTTCAGTTTAATGGGTAATGTTCTGTGTTTAGCCTGGTGTAGATCAGAGCGAGGTTAGCTCCAGAGTCCCCACCAAGGCTTTTCTGTCCCTGTAAGGTTTCTCTGCCTAAAGAGGTAGGAGGTTGAGAACATAGGAAGTGACTTTGAGTCCGTGTCAAAACACTCATCAGCTTTCCTAATCGATTGGATTTTAAAATAAAGTGATGAATGTTACATTTATAAAAAAATTAACCTTTCGTTTTTAGACCTAACAACCTTTGAAACTCTGTTCTTTTGGTCACATGGTGCACATGCTTACTAAGAGCTATCCCACGTCTTCATATCGGAATAAAGTAGTTTGCCCGGACATCCGTGTGTCCTAGGTCACATAGCTTGTGACAGAATTGAAAGCAGCAAGACCTTAGAACATCCAGTCTGTCATTATTTTGACAAAGTTCCACTGGCTGGTTTGAGGGAGACAGGGTTTTGTGTTTTTGTTTTGTTTTATTTAAAATCAGTTAACATATAGTGTATTATTAGTTTCAGGGGTAGAATTTAGTGGTTCGTCAGTTGCATATAACACCCAGTGCTCATTCCATCAAGTGCCCTCCTTCGTGCCCATTGCCCAGTGACCCCATCCCTCCAGCCCCTTCCCCTCCAGCAACCCTCAGTTTGTTTCCTGCAGTTAAGAGTCTAATGGTTTGTCTCCCTCTCTGATTTCATCTTATTTTTTCCTCCCTTCTCCAGTGTTCATCTGTTTTGTTTCTTAAATTCCACATATGAGTGAGATCATATGGTATTTGTCTTTCTCTGACTTAATTTCACTTAGCATAATACCTTCTAGTTTCATCCTTGTTGCAAATGAGAGACACAGTTTAACACCCCTCCCAGGCTTCCCCTTAAGCTCATTTACCTTAAAAACAGAAGTCCTGACAGGCAAAACTAGCAAGGCACAGATGAATGTGGGTATGACTATTAGGTGGCAAAAGGCAAATGTCACCAGTCTGTGCCATTACCTAAGCATCCTAGGTCAAGTAACCATTCCTTCTGGAAGGGGTGATGCTAACTTTATCAATAGGATTCCGCTAAAAATACAAGGAAAAACCATCACCAAGATACCATATATATTCAAAGTCGTTTCATTTTAGAGCTGGTGGCACTTCAGTGGTGCATAAGAGCTTTTTATTTTAGGTATGTTTTCGTGGTACAATTTTACAATCTTATTCTTTCTAATGTAGGAGCGGTCTCGTCTTATGCATTGGAACTTAATGTGACAGACTCAGAAAAAGCCACTTGCCTTTATGCAAAATGGCAGATGAATTTCACAATACACTATGAGACTACAAGCAAAACTTACGTAAGTGCTTTTCTTTTTGAGTTTTCCAGTAGGAACTCCATTCTACCCTTTATCCTTTGTATACATTTGTATAAATAAGATTTCATAATGTTAACTGACTTAACACCTAAATTCTGCGGGTTTCTAAAACACATACATACCTGAAGGTATTCTGCTCAGTGTGGGAAGGAGTATTTTATTTCTTGGGTTCTTTGGAGTTGTTCTTGAGTTGATGAAGGGCACATGATCCGAAGACTGTGGCATTCAGGTCTGACTGCATCTGTGATGCTTTAACTTGTACACATCAAAGCGTTCCCGTTTTTTATAGTTTGCTGTTAAAATCTCTTTTGGGGGGGTATCCTCTCAATCCTTTTGCCTTCTTATTTTTTTTTAGTTAAGGTCTTGCCTGCTTATAACCTGATTTTTTTTTTTTTTTAAATCAAGAACAGAAGTTCAGGCCAGTTTTCCTTTTCCTTTCCGACATATATGAGTTTGTCCGGAGGCCTGGTATGGAGGTGAAGAATCTGAGACTGGTTTACACAATGGGCCAGGCAAAGGGCAGCCTGGCCATGGGGGGGGGGGGTGACGGAGACTGAATTGGGGCGTCCTCTGCACATGCTTGGTGCCCATCACTGCCAGTTGGCTCCTTACCCCCGAACTTCTTTTTCTTTTAGAAAACTGTAACCATTTCAGACTTCAGCACTGCAACATACAATGGAAGCATCTGTGGGGATGAACAGAACAATCCCAAAATAGTGGTGCAGTTTGGATCTGGCTTTTCCTGGACTGTGAATTTTACGAAGGAGGAGTCTACTTACTCAATTGATGGCATCTCGTTTTCCTACAACATTAGTGATAACACCACATTTCCTGATGCTAAAGATAAAGGTAAGCTTACCAATTAGATTTGTGTTATGTTCTCTTGCTCTTTTTTTTTTAAGATTTTTATTCATTTATTTGAGAGAGAAAGAGCACAGGGGGAAGGGGCAGAGGGAGAGAGAGGAAAAACCCAGGCACACTCCCTGCTCCGACATGGGGCTCGATCTCATGACCCTGAGATCACTATGTGAACTGAAACCAAGAGCTGGACGGTTAACCGACTGCACCCCCCAGGCACCCCTCTCTTGCTTTATATTCATAATGCAGATGTAAATAATTAAAAAAAAACATCTACATGCGTGTTTGTCTTCCTAACTAGAATGGAGAGTTCATGTCTTTGTATCCTCGTCACCCCATGGACAGCAGTGTTGGATACGGTGATATTTGCTATCATTGTTTGAGTGCTTTACTTTGTACCACGGGGTGCCCTAAGTGTGTGACTCGCTGCGTCTCAGCCCGGGAAGTAGATGTTATCTCAGCTTCATAGGTAAAGGGGAATGAGGCTTGATGAGATTAAATGATTTTCCTGGAGGTCACACAGCTTGTCAGTGGGTGAGCTGGTGTTTGAAATAAAGTCTGTTAAGTTACAGGGTTCGTGCACTTCACTATTATTATTTATTTCATTCAACAGTGGGTAGTCGACAAATGTTGAATGAGAAAATCCTTTACCAATGGGTATTTAGATGTGTACGAGTTCAGTAACCTGAGATCAGCAGAAATGCTCCATCTTCAGATCTTTTTACCATTTAGATAGGATTTGGACTGAAAAGTAAACGATTAATTAAAGGCAGAATGAAGTCAACATTCGTTGCTGTTTTGAGACAATCTCAGGTCAAAACAAACTTAGAAAAGCATTGGCAGTAAGGCGTTCTTGTCGCTCTTAGAACTGAAATGTGTACTAGATTTATTTTTTTGTACTAAATGTTTTGAAGGCATGGGTAGTGGAGATTTTAATTTTGTCAGAGCTACCATTCTCCTTTCTCTCCCTTCTGTTGAGGTTTGGGTTAACATGGTGTCTGTAGTAGCTTCGCATTTTTCACAGATAGCATTTCATTCGGACCCCAGAAACACAGGCACATGGGCTTCACTTGCCAGCCCTGGGGATGAAAGGCTCATTTGGAGGTATGGATAGCAAAAGATCCTATTTTCAGGACCCAGAAGTGAATGAGTGCATGCAAAACTTGGGAGGTAACACGGACGGAGACGTGGAAATCAATCCTAGTTTTCTCTTTCCTAATCTCTTCGTTTGAGAGGATACCCTAAAGCAAGTCTCTTATTGGTTTACTTGATACATTTAGCTTTGTGCCCTACCTTGTCCTTTAGAACTAGTCTGCGATTTGCCCCTCGCATTCAAGGAGTTTGAAAACAAGTTGGGGAGTCAGAGCAAAATTGTTTTTCCAAGTTGGATGGCAAAGGTGGAAAGCACTGAAATCAGTGTGATTTGTTGTTGTCGTGGGGTTTTGTTTGGGGGGGCGACACGAGGGAAGCCTGTCCACCGTCTCTCTCAGGGTACAGAGCAAACTTTGCAGATGGCGTATACTTCCAGAGCCCGTCTGTGAGTGCCTGTGGTTAAAGAGTGCCTGATGTGAATGTGTCCTCACCAGTGGTCTGCTTGGGAGCGGAGAGAAAGGAGAGGTCGGCGGGTGCTGGAAGAGTGAGAAATCTTGGTGTAGAGAAAGACCTGAGCTGAAAGTAGGCTAATGGGGGAGTTTGAGTCGGGCGGAGAATATGAGCAGAGGATTTCCAGCAGGGGGAAGCTTAGCATGTGCAGCGGTAGCTGGAGAGCTGCCTGATGAAAATAGAGGCCGCCGGTGTAGCAGAAGGAACATCAAGTTGGCTGGGTGCTAGGGGTCTAAATTATAGGGGGCCCTGGAAGCCAAGGAAAGGCATTTAGCTTGATGCGGTAGGCAACTGGGGAACCATTTTAGGTTTTTAAGCAGGGGAATGACATAACAAAAGCAGAGACAGTAGTTTATAAAGAATGTTCTGCAGGATTAATTTGGAAATGAGGCGACTGCAGGCCGAGATGCCAGCTTAAGTGAAGGCTGTTAGAGTAACCAAGGGATGGTGCAGCGAGGGCCTAGACCAAGGGGGTGGCGGTAAAAGGACAGATCTGACAGATTGGAATGGAAAAACTCTAGACTCTAAAATTAACATCTCACTCTCCTCCTCTTTATTTTAAACGAGGAGCGGATGCAGTTTTTTTTATTACTAGCATCTACATAATAAGATATTTGAAACTGTTTGGAATTTAAAATGGTTTTCTTAAACAGACTGTTGTTTTTGAAATAATTTAGTGTTTTATTTTTAGGCACCTGATAACTGAAGCAACTTTGAAAGCTGCTGTTTTCTTTTAAAAAAATTTTCATGATTAAAATACAGAAAAGTCCAGAGAATAACATAATAGACCTACATGTATCCGTTACCCAGAATTTATAAATGCCATTTTTTCATATTTGCCTCATCTTTTTATTTATTTAAAGAAATAAAACCTTACGGATACATTTGAGGATTCCTTTGTACTCACTCCCAGAGCTGTTTCCCTCTCTGCCTCCCAAGAGGCAGCCACTCTCAGGAATTTGGGGTGGAGCCTTCCTATCAGTGTGTTTATTATATTTGACTAATCTGTACATGTTCATTAATAATACATAGTTTAAAAAATTATCGTTTCCTAGAACTCCAGCATGTCTGTAGATTGTTTTTGAGGTCTGTCTGTATAAGACAGTTCAGATACCTTTTCACTTCTGTTAACGGTGAGGAACCGTTTTGGGGAAAAAATGTTCTAGTTCTTTAGTTTACATTTTTTTCCCTTTGGCCATTAGGGGGTGCCAAGACACCATTAATGGGCTGCCTTGCGACATGATGGCGAGGCCCGTTAAATTAAGGACCTTGTATCCCTTCCTTCCTTGCTGCTTCTCCGAAAGAAACAAGCCGTCCGGGTGGATAATTGTGATCACAGTCTTTTGAGGTCTCACCATAAGCATGATAATAAAAGCTCCGTACAGACTGACTGTAACTTAACTCCTTTCACATTCTGAAGATTTCCTAAAACGAAATAGTCTTGAAATGCTATCCAGGAACAGGTTCCAGAAGCTCATTTTAGTAACTGTAACTTACTTTGGGGTAGTAGCACAAAGAGAAGGATTTACTCTAAAGTCCTTGATGAATCTGTCTGTCTTCCTTCTTTGGTCATGAAGCCCTGTTGACCGTACCTTAGCTGTGTTTTCAGTTTGGCCTCTTTGCTGTCTTTCTACTGCTTCTCATCATCTTAATTTAGTTAGGCAGCCCCCTCACCTTTTGCCGCAACCAGAGCAGCGGCCTCCTAACTACTTTCCCTCTTAAATGACTTCCTTAAAGAGTTTTTTCCCCTGCCTAGCTCCTACAATTTTGCCATCTCCCTTAGAATAAACTGTATGTGTGTGATTTATTTCCAGCTTTAAAAACGGAAGCTGACCTCCCACTGCTAACAGAATAAAGCCTCACCTGTCCTCAACTCCAGTTTCCTTCATCGCGTGGCCAGCTGCAGCTCCGCTTTCCTTCCTCACCCCCATCACGTCTTTCTTCTTACTCCCTGTGTTCAGCACCAGTGAATTTGTCATTGCCTGAACATGCCATGCCCTGTGTCACCTGCGGATGGGGGGAGGCAGGCAGACAGAAGGAGAAGAAAGTCTACAGGTAAATTTACGCGATCGCTCTTCTCCTACCTTCTTGGAAACAGCTCGTGTTCATCTTGTTTTATAGGAATTTTGACCGTCCGTGATGCTGTGGGATTCAGAATTCCTTTGAACAACATCTTCAGGTGCAATAGTTTATCAACTTTAGAGAAGAATGGTGTCGTCCAGTACTATTGGGATGTTCACGTACAGGCTTTTGTCCAGAATGGCACAGTGAGCACAAAAGGTGAGCTCTTCAAGTATGTATACTTGGACCTCAATTTCAGATTCGAGTGTACCAGCTGGCTCTCATTGAAGTTGTTGTCTGGAAGCATTTCTGTACTAAGACGTTCGTAGCTTACACTGGACTGTAAGTTTTTGTAAATAACCACAATTCTTGTTCTTGTGGAACTTGTAGTTTCAAGTTGATGATGTACACGTTGTGGGTGGTGGTGTTTGTTTGTTTGTTTGTTTGTTTGTTTTAACAAATGCTCGGCCTATAGTGTTTTCAGCTGATCAAACCTAATCTTTGTTTGAGCAAATCCTCAAATAGCTTGATCGTCAGCTCTTTAGCATTTGATGATCCAAGACCGCAGCTTAGGAATGAGATTTTTGTGTTTGAGTCTTGAATTTTATAAACTGCTTTTGTAACTTATATATGACTTTAAGGAAACGTCATAATTTCTCCTTCACCAGCTCTGAGAACCTACCAGCACTTCCTAGGAAGAGGTTGTCATGCCTCTAATTTGCTGAAGGGGTGATACAAATAAAAGGTTCATTTGTATTGAAACCCTTTAATGATTTCTAAACAGTTTTCTGGTAAACACTCTCCTTCCTTCTAATGGTGTGTGTGTGGGAAAGAAGAGGACAGGAGTGAAATGTTTTCAAACTTAAATCGCTCATTTTCATATCAGGGGCAGGTGACATTCTTTGGGAATAAAGGGACTTCAGGGTCTAAAGAGATGAGTGTATGGTAGGTAAAGTGGAAAGTCGGTAAAGCGTTTGTTTGTGTCTCGTGTGTCGTAACGCTTAGAGATTGTCGGCATCTGAAGCAGCGGTTCGGGAACCTCTGCCTGATTCCCCTAATATAACCCTTTGGACTTCTATTGTGAGAAATAGTTTGCTCTTTCCTCGCTTTATGAAATAAGAAAAGGGCCACTTTGGTTTATTTTGTCTTTTGGTGGTTTCTTTAGAGTTTCTGTGTGAAAAGGATAAAACTGTTACCACTGTGGTGCCCTTCGTCCCCACCACTGCACCGTCCCCTACTGTGACACCCGCTCCAAGGGAAAAGCCGGAGGTGGGATCCTACTCGGTTAATAACAGCAATGGTACTTGCCTTCTGGCTACCATGGGGCTGCAGCTGAACTTCACGCACGATAAGGTATTGTTCTCTGTTTCTATTGACGCGTTCTTCTCGTATGGCCTTTCCAATATGGTATATCCTACCTCTGGCCCAAGAGTAGTGTTACTAGACTGGTTCTGTGTTAAAGATTTTTAAAAATTTATTTGTTTGAGAGAAAGAGAGAGCGCGAGCAGGGGGAGGGGCAGAGGGAGAAGCAGACTCCCCACTGAGCAGGGAGCTGAAGTGGAGCTCCATCCTGCCCCCCCCCCATCATGACCTGAGCCGCCACCCGGGCACCCCTAGACTGATTCTGTTTTAAGATTTGATGCGGACTTGTTGAGGTCTGGTAAATTTGGAGTTACTGTAACCACGAAGAGTTAATGTCCCTGTCAAGGGGTTGTCTTGGCCAGCCGGTAACCTAGCCATTTCAGGGACTCTTCGGGGTTTAGATTCTGTTTACCATCAGTAGCTCAGAGTACAGACAGTTGGTTTTTATCTCAGTTTAAAATAGAACTCCTTCACACTTGTATCTGCAACGCAGTGTAGGTTGATGTACGGGCAAGTGCAGCTGTTTCTCCTCGCTGACTCAGACGGGAGCGGTGCGCTCGAGTCCGCGGCGGCCCCTCTGGTTGCAGTGTTCCACGGAGCCTCCAGAGGGCGTGCCGATGGGCAGATCCCGTTTCCAGAGTCTTGGACTTCAATAAGCGAGACAGATGGCCCTTATGCTCCATAAAAATGTGTCTTTTCATTTGCCTCATTACTGAGGAAGCTTCCCTCTTGTTTTTCGTTTCTTTTTTTTTTTAAGTTGTCTGAGTCATAGCTTGAGGGCCTGGGCCAACTTTGTTTGAAAGTAAGACACCATAAACTTAAGTATCCAGACAAAAGGAGTTTTTGTTCTCCCCTGAAGTTGCTTACTAAGAGTATAAGGTTTTGCGGTGGACTCGTACGGTTAAGCTGTACCTTTGTCCCTCTTCTTCCCCTACAGGTTGTCTCGGTTATTAACATCAACCCCAATACGACTGACTTCACCGGCAGCTGCCAGCCTCAGACTGCCCTGCTTCGGCTGAACGGCAGCAACATCAAGTATCTTGACTTCGTCTTCGCTGTGGTGAGTAACAGCTTTCTCTAAGATGAGGTTCGTTTTCTTAGACACACATCTGAAAGTCTACGTAGCTGTGTGTGCGTAGGGAGGGATTTAGCTCTGTTTTCCATTTCGGCACTACTTAATTATAACGCGGAGTCCATTGATCCCTCTTAATCCTTCAGAGTCACCTCAGTGGTCTTGCGTTGTCTTAGATTCATGTTCACCAAAGGCGACTGTTCTGCCATTATATAGACTTCAGGGTAGGAGCAAGAATTAACCCACATCAAAAAAACCCTCTCTAATCTGTCCGATATGGAAATATTTAATAATAAAGCCTATATTTTTACATATTATGTATTACAAAAGATAAAAAGTAATTTCCATAATATGTTTTTCTATTACTGGTTAGAAAACTCGTGTTTGTTTACTCTAATATTTTAGGGTTTTTGGAGGCTATACTGTAATAATAGTTAACATTTATTGAGTACTACAGGACTCTGTGTAAGTACTTAACATGCATAAATTCATGAAATCAGGATAGTTTATAATGGTAGCATTTGGGTTTTTGTTGTTCATGCTTGCATGAAGGGCTGAACCCTAAAGAGAATGTTCCAGGTTAAGCATATAAGCTCTGCTTCTTGCTAGCGTAAATTCATCATTGAGAACTTTTATTTCTACCTTCTCAGAAGCAGTTATTACCCCCATAATTTTTGAGGGTGTGTGTGTACACGTGTTCTAGCAAATGGGAATGGGAAAGGGGACAGCCATCAATGAGGGAAAATGTTAAGCTGCCAGCAGTTCTGAAGCTAAGAGTTATTGTATAGGTAGATTAAAAAACAGTTCTGCTTTAAAATCAAATTATTATATATGGGATGGGGAAACAGTCTCAACATCTGATATATTAAAAAATTAGGTATGTGCTGTTTGTTTCAAGTCCGAACTTGGTATCTTTAGTCTAAAGCCTTTTTTCTCTATGGAATATATGCAGAGTAATTGAGGATTATATCAGGCAATTACATTTGAGAAAGGTTTATAAAAATCTTCCCTTTACCAGCACTGAAATCATTCCTCTGTTACAGTACACATATGACCAGAGGATTAGTATTAAAAACATCTGGTCAGGCTCATCCTCTTCGGTGTGGTAAGAGCAGGCCTCCCCGGACATATTCTCTTTTAAAGTTATCTCATAGGGATTATACTATAAGTAAGAATGAAGAAAGTAATATTTTAGGTTCCTTCCTTTTGGAGTGATTGAGTTTGGTCTTTCTAGCTGTGGTCGGGTCCTAAAAGAAACATGGTTTCTTCTGACCTTTCTGGGGAAATATTTAATAATTACAATATTTAATTTGCCCAATAGACCATTTTTTTAAAGATTTTTAAAATTTATTTGACAGCACAAGCAGGGGGAGCGGCAGGCAGAGGGAGAGGGAGAAGCAAGTTCCCCGCTGAGCAGGGAGCCCAATGCGATGTGGGGCTCGATCCCAGGACCCTGGGATCATGACCTGAGCTGAAGGCAGCTGCTTAACCGACTGAGCCACCCAGGTGCCCCCAACAGATTATTTTAAATGCAGTTCAAAACAGTGACATCTTGGGGCACCTGGGTAGCTCAGTCGGTTAAACATCTGTCTTCGGGTCAGGTTATGATCCCAGGATCCTGGGATCGAGCCCCACATCTGGCTCCCTGCTCGGTGGGGAGTCTGTTTCTCCCTCTCCTCCCCACTAGTGCTGTCTCTTGCTATCTTTGTCTCTCTCTCAAATAAATACATAAAATCTTTTAAAAAATAAAATAAAAAAACCTAAATAGTGACATTTTAACCATGCTCTAGGCACTTCAAAAAATTAGGAAACACCTGTAACATCACCAGACTTCACTGGGGCCCATCTTCAACCCTGTCACTTCTAAGAAGAATTTATTAAATTCGAGTGTGTCGAGTGCAGGATGCCATGGTGGGATTCAAAGAAGAAGGCGTGTATTAATAAAGAGCCCAGGGGCACCTGGGTGGCTCAGTCAGTTGGGCGTCTGCCTTCGGCTCAGGTCACAATCCCAGGGTCCTGGGATCAAGCCCCAGGTCTGGTTCCTTGCTCAGCAGGGAGCTGCCTTCTCCTTCTGCCTCCTTCTCCCCCTGCTTATGCTCTCTGTCAAATAAATAAATAAAAATTAAAAAAAAATAAAGAGCCCACAGTTTAGTGGTAAAGATAGAAATACACAAGTAATGACCATTTTTGTGGAAGGCCTTGAATGCTGTGCTAAGGCTTTTGAACCAGATTCTGTGGGCAGTTAGAGCTCCGTGGAAGGTGCATTCCAGGTGGGATGAGTGAGCGACCAGAAGAAAATGCAAAGAAGAGGCAGTGGTTAATTCTGGGCGGAGGAGAGTCAGGAAGGTTTAATGGAAGAGATGACAGTTGAGCTGGGCCTTCAAGGATGGGTCAGGTTTGTACACATGGAGATAAGGGGAATAAGCAGAAAAGTACAGGTTATTTCTGGAAAAAGGAACACAGTCAAGACCAGCTGGGAGAATGGGGCACGTGGCATGTTCAGGGAAAGTAGTTGGGACAAATTGAGGGGAGCCTTGAATGCCAGGCGAGGAGAGGTGTAATGAGGTGGTCAAGTCCTTCTTTGTGCTTCCTCCTGACGTTTCTCTGCATCTGTCCTCTCTGCCTCTGCCCTGAGTCCAGCCTGCATGATGTCTTACCTCCCAGCTAGTCCTTCCTCTTCCTCTCCTCCCTCGGTGTTCTTCTGCATTGGTTTAATCTTCCCGAAGCACAGCTCCTCCTCAGAAAGCTTCAGCGGTTCTGTTTTGCCAACAAGATAACCTCTCAGTTCCACGGCAGGTTATTTCAAGTCTCTCCCCCTCTGCTTCTTCCCCCCCCCCCC
>NW_024423319.1:29674512-29681526 GCF_017311325.1 Ursus maritimus
CCCCCCCCCCCCGCCATGCAGAGGAACCTGCATATCCGGCTTTATGTCTCCTCCTTTCCCTTCTCAGGTCGCCCTGTGCAGGGTGCGGTCCGTGAGGTAGGAGAGCACAGTAGCTATCAGCGCGTCGCTCTGCAGCCAGACTTCCGGGGTTCAGATCCCACCTCACTGACCACTAACCCTACAGCCTTGGGGAGAATCACTTAACATCGCCATACTTTGAGCACCCCATCCCAGAATGGGGTGTTAGAATTATTCGGTGACACCTCACATGTAAAATTTTTTAAAGATTTTATTTAGTTATTTGACAGAGAGAGAGAAGTAGGCAGAAGGAGAGGGAGAAGCAGACTACCCACTGAGCAGAAAGCCTGACGCAGGGCTCGATCCCAGGGTCCTGGGATCGTGACCTGAGCCGAAGGGAGACGCTTAGCCGACTGAGCCACCCAGGTGCCCTCACATGTGAAGTTTTAAGAACATCGCTTGGTACTAAGTTTTCAAATTCTGGCGTACTTGTGATGGTGCTTATTTTCTGGCTACCTTTACTCATGCACTTGGCCTTCCCGGATACCCTTTCCTACTTATTTCCTAATTGAATTCGGCCCGGTTCAAATGGAGCATCCCTAAGCTTGTATCGATTTGCTTCTCCCCTACTTGGAAGTCATCTATCTTCTTTTAATTTTTATAATTTATCTCTGTCTTTTTTGCAATATGGTTATTTCTTTATGTATTTATCTTATCTTTGCTGGCAGATTGCAAACACGGTGGGGGCAGGATCCAAGCCCGGTTCATTTGGCTGGCTCCCTGGAGCACTGAGATATGTTGCCTTGTACATGCTAAGCACTAACATAATTAGAATGACTGGCTCATCAGATGCGTGCTTCACAGAGATAATAGTGGCGAAGGAAAGCTCCCAGCTGGAGAGGCTGCCAGGCAGGGAGGGAGCCCAGCTAAGAGACTGTCATGATCCAGGGGCACCTGGGTGGCTCAGTCGTTAAGCGTCCGCCTTCGGCTCAGGGCATGGCCCCAGGGTTCTGGGATCGAACCCTGCATAGTGCTCCTGCTCCGCTGGGAGCCTGCTTCTTCCTCTCCCACTCCCCCTGCTTGTGTTCGTCTCTCGCTGGCTGTCTCTCTGTCAAACAAATAAATAAAATCTTTAAAAAAAAGAGAGAGAGAGAGAGAGAGAGACTGTCATGATCCAGGCTAGAGAAGGCGGGGGCTCAGCAAGTGACGGGAGGAGTAAAATGAGGGATGAATGGTTGAGTGTCAAGCAACCACGTGACTATGCCCTTGGTCCAAAAATTGGAAACAAAATGCAGAAGAAAAAAGGATTCTGTCACATCTTACTTAGCTGCAGTTTATTCTGTTGGTCCGGGTCTAATCCATGGTTTTATCTTCTGGATAACAGTATTAGATTGCTTTTCATCTGTAGATATTAACTGTACCTGTGGACAGTTGTGATGTGTTGATTAACTGGAAGCTCTTTTTCTAACAGAAAAATGAAAACCGATTCTATCTGAAGGAAGTGAATGTCAGCATGTACTTGGTTAATGGCTCTGGTAAGCAAAGCATTGGCCTTGGGGAAGAGAGTGGGTTACTCTGACGGAATAGAAACCATAGTTGTTTTGTTACCAAATAGTGCCTTCTGTTTAATGGAACAGAAGAATCTATGTGAAAATTGTACCTTGACCACAACCAAACATCAGTCATTGAGAACCATAGTGTTTTATCTTTTCAGTCTCCCTCGTTTTCGAATAGGGTGGATAATAGTTAAGGATGTGACTGATTTTTAGACCACAGAAACATCTATAGAAAGATAGGAAACCTAGTGGTCTTAAGAATTGCTTTTTTTGGTAGACCCTGTACCCCAGGCTCCTATACTTCACTGAAAAGTTCTGAGGACTGTCCCATTTCTTACATTGATAGAATAAGAAGTTACTAACAGGGGCGCCTGGCTGGCTCAGTCGGTAGAACTTGCGACTCTTGATCTCCAGGTCGAGAGTTCGAGCCCCACGTTGGTTGTAGAGCCTACTTAAAAACAAAAAAAGTTCTTAACATGTTTGTTTTCTTTAAAGCTTTCAGCATTGCAAATAACAATCTGAGCTACTGGGATGCCCCCCTGGGAAGTTCTTATATGTGCAACAAAGAGCAGACTGTTTCCGTGTCTGGAGCATTTCAGATAAATACCTTTGAGCTAAGGGTTCAGCCTTTCAATGTGATGGAAGGAAAATATTCTACAGGTAAGAACCGAGCAAGTTTTATCAATAATTTATGTTCTTACGTTGACTAATAGTTGGCTTTTCCTTTGGCTCATGGAAATTTAAGCACTGAAATAGAGAGATACGAATTCACCTCTTGTGACTGTTGGAGAGTCCGCATAGCCTTGAGCAAGTTCTGCGAACTCCGTTATTTGGCCCATCATTTTGCTCAAAGTAGATTTTTGTGTGTGTGGATCTGAAACCCTTTGCAACCACGTTCTTAAAACCGTTGGAAGCTTTCAGTGAGCTTTACTTAAGGCATAGACACTCCCCGCTAGGTTTTAGTTTGTGGGAAGGATGGCAGGTTTGAGCATCTGGGATCTGTTTCTCTTGGGGCCATCTTCTCGTTGGAAATATTTTCATACACAGATAAAAGCAGTTTGGTCTTATTTTATTAAGACAGAGGAGTACGGTTAGGCCAAGCTTCAAATAGCAGGGACAGTGTTTTGGCCAGCCGAAGTGATCTGGAGTGTTTTAAAAGCATATGCTAGTGTGCACGAGGCTTTTTGGAGGATCCGCTGAGGGCTCGTGATGGTATTTATCAGATTTTTAAGGAAACCTTTTGTGGAGGGCTCATGGCAGTGTGTTTCTACAAATCTGAAAGGTGCATTTGGCATTACAAGATTAAAATATGCACGTAGGCCCAAAAAAGTCCATAAAATTCCTTAATTGACTTGTCCTTTTAAACTGATTACTTAAAATTGGGGGTTTGTGGATCACAGCTCTGCCGAGCAGAGCTATTCAAACCATGCACATCCTTTTTAATGATTAATTCTGGGGTTTAGAAGGAAATGTGGCAGCTGCATTTAAAAGCGAGCACGCCGTGAGCCGCCAGGATCTTCACAGTGGCACTGGATCGCCAGCCTGACTTGGTTAGGCCAGAATAAGTTGGGACCTTCCCCCTACCATTCTCGTGACTAGAGAGGTTAATTACACTTAGAAATTTTTCTCAAGAATTCTTTTTTCCCTTCGTCAGTTTTGCTTATGTACAATTAGTCTGATCCTTTCATAGTTTTATTTTTGAGTCTTTATCTAGCTCCCCTCCATTACCCGAGTTTTAGGTCCAGATTTGTAATTAGAATTGAAAATCCTTTGCAGCGTGATACCAGCTTGAGTCTGTTTATCTAGTCAGCTGTAATCGCGATGAGCTGCATTCTTTATCTCGAATTTGAAACTTCAGTTTTTATATATGTCGAATTAAAAATGGTGCCCAAAGGAATACGTAATATTTAATACTGGTAATGAGCATGTAATCTGTCCATGACCTTGGGTACCTGTAGATACAACGCACTGGTAAGACTTGACTATGCGGGAGGAGGAAGTAGACTTGCAGTCAGGTCAAAGATGTTGAGTGGATTTTACTGGATCAGACCACTGTCTGGAAATAGAAAAGCTAGCCCCCTGTGGGCTGCCAGCCCTGGCCAGATTAATTCGTGTAGTAAACACACGCAAATCAGTAAGAGGTCCCAGTTTCTTGACTTCTGTAGCCACGAAGATCATATGCTCTAGGTCGGGGGCTGTGCAGTTTGTTTGTCAGGCACGGACAGTGTTTTGGGTTTGGAGACCACATGGGCTCTGTCACCACTATTAGCTCTCCTGTCGTAGCACGAAAACAGCCATAGGCAATCAATAAATGAGTGTGGCTGGGTTCCAATAGAACTTTATTTATGGATACGGAGGTTTGAATTTCATATAACGCTCATGTGTCACAAAATTTCTTCTTTTGTTTTTTGGGGTTTTTTTGGCCATTTAAAAATGTGGAAAAGCCATTTTTAGCTCTTGGGCCAGGTTTGGCCTCCAGGCTATAGTTTGCTCTCAGCTCTGAAAGATTCCAGAGCCAGCATGGTTCTAAACCCATGATTAAACCTTTCTGATCTGTTCTCAGTTTCCCAAAAGATATCACTTTAGCACTAAGAGGCTGATCCGGCTATGTAGAGATGGGTTAGAATTAGCTCTCTTCATTTCTTTTCTTTTTTTCTTTTTTTTTTAATTATTTATTTATTTATTGGGGCACCTAGGTAGCTCAGTTGGTTAAGTATCTGCCTTCAGCTCAGGTCATGATCCTGGGATTGAGTCCCAGATTGGGCTCCCTGTGCAGCCGGGAGCCTGCTTCTCCCTCTCCTCCTCAGCTCGTGCTCTCTGTTGCTATCTCGGTCTCGGTCTTTTTTTTTTTTAAAAAGATTTTATTTATCTATCTATCTATCTTTCTGTTTATTTATTTATTTACGAGTGCTTGCACGTAAGCTGGGGGTGGAGTGGAGGGAGAGGGAGAGAATCTCAAGCAGACTCTGCTGAGCATGGAGCCTGATGCAGGGCTCGATCTCAGGACCCTGAGATCATAACCCGAGCCAAAACCAGGAGTTAGATGCTTAACCAACTGAGCCCCACCCAGGTGCCCCTCTTCACTCCTCTATTTTGGAAAGGACTTGGAATATGAAACACATACACATATGTGTGTGTTTACTCATAGATACAAATGAGTATGTATGTATTCATACATACGAATATACATACACAAAAGAAAAGTTTTAGGATTTTAATTCTAGAACAATCCATAATTTTCTGTAGTTTTATCATTAAAATATACCTGCCTTAATTACTTAAAGTTGATCTTGTAAGAGCATTTCTGACTTTTGAATCAACATCTTTTACTTTTGGACATTCATTTTTGATTATACTCATTATTTGTCACACACTTTTTCTCACCTACAGCCCAGGAGTGTTCGCTGGATGATGACACCATTCTAATACCAATTATAGTTGGTGCTGGTCTTTCAGGCTTGATTATCGTTATAGTGATTGCTTACCTAATTGGCAGAAGAAAAAGCTATGCCGGATATCAGACTCTGTAATACTAATCGATATGTGATCTCTGTTACAAAATAATAAAGCAAGTACAAGTCCCAACATGCAATACTGTTCAATTTCAGGTATATCTAGTTGCAGTTCTGATTTTAGAATGGATGGTGTGGGGGCTTTCAAACTTAATAAATAAAAACACCCTAAAAACTATAAACTACAAATTAGTCACATGATTTTGGTTTCCCCAACCATGGAATTTAAAACTGTTATTTCTACGGCAAAAAGCATGTGTAAAATCACCTGGATCATTGGTTCTATTTCTGTTATCTTGAATTAGTATTTCAGTGTTTTCGCTTTATGTATTCTGACTAGAAATACACAGTTTAGGAAAAACAGTTTTCAAAAAGAGTTTTTTTTTCCTGCATGTAGTCAAATTGAGACTGCACCCTACAGTGGATTTGTACTTGCTCCTTTGGTATTTTTTTGTGATTTTGTTTGCAGGTTAACTTAGCTACTTTGGCACTGCTGCATATTTGACCTATGAGAGAGATGCCGGTAGATTTGAACAGAGTCTAGTATTATGTTCGTAGCAATGAATGCTTTTCTAATGCCTTTTGAATATACTTGTATTTAACTTGGCTGTAATGACAAAAGGTATAAAAGCTGTATACATTTTGGAATAGGTGTTAATCTTGTTTAATCCTTTTTAAAAAAAAACAACAACTGGATTTTTCAGTCTTTAAAATGGCAAGACACAAGACTATTCCAACGGGCATTTCAATCCATTTTCTAGGCGCTTTAGAGATCATTGCTAGGCCGTGCCAATTTGAGGCATTAGTCGTTTGTACCTATAAATTGGCCTCCACATACACTGCTAGAATGAATGTAGTTTCTTTCTCTTTAGCTTTGCAGTATCCTTGTTGGCGGTAGTGTGTTATGTTCTTTTCTTGTGTTTTTTTTCTTTTTCTTTCCTTTCCTTTCTCTTCCTTTTCTCTCCTTTCCTTTTCTCTTTCTTAAAGAAGAAATGCCAGAATGTCCTAAACCCAGATAAAGAAGCGCACTTACGCTTAGCAAGTAACTTGCACCTAACCCAAAAGTCTTGGTCTTCTCTTAGTCCATTAAAAGGTTGTTCTTTGTTTCCAGCTTGCATTGGTATTTACAACACTTACTAATTTGGCTTTCACATTCAAATGGTTCTGTGCTAATCAAAACTTAACGTTATTATTGTTCATTATGGTAGAATCATTATTAATTCATGTGCTTCGTGTTCGGTTTTGTGCTCTGGGGAAATGCACCAATTGTCCATTTACCGTGCAGCACCTGATGTTTATAGGACAAAGCAAAACATTTCAGCTTGATAGTTAACACATCAAGTATTTCTTGCTGCTTCCAGGAGGTCGCTCTCTCTCTCTCTCTCTCTCTCTTTTTTTTTTTTTTGGTATTGGAATGGCTGAGTAAATATTAAAGAGTTGTTAATATGCAGCTGCATATGGAAGATTGTTGTGTTTTTGGGGTGGGAGATGATGTGCCCCCATCGTCACTAGAGAATGGGACATCTGGGTTCCAGACATTACTGATGTTGAATTAATTGGGTAGTCTATCTCTACACACCTCACACACACAGGCAGTCGCATGTTAGCATGTGTGTGTCTCTAAGTATCTTTCGAGTTCTATTGGAGTGGTAAATATTTCCTCCCACTGAAATTTGCTCTCTGCTTAGAGTAGCGTGAAATTCTTACTGGCTCAAAATCCGATTCCTGACCCGCCCTTCCCTTAGAGCTACATTGAGCTGCATTGCCAGCTTAAGGCACTTTTTGAGGACTAAATATAAATCTGATTTTTAAAACTTATTTTTTACTTAAATAATGTTCTAGTGTAGGATTGATGAATGGATAATGCTTATAAGAAAATGGACGTTAGTTCTCATGAGTCGAAACAAAGCAGCTTTTTTTTTTTTTTT
>NW_024423319.1:29681536-29709928 GCF_017311325.1 Ursus maritimus
TTTTTTTTTTTTTTTGAAAATAAAAATTGGAAGCACAAGTGGGCGGCACTAGCTTAATGCTGTTAACGTTTCTAAAAGTTTTTACACTTAGATTATATACCGGATTCATATTAAAATACCTCTAATCAGCACTGTTCTATAGAAAAATCTGACTCCATTGAATATTTTTGTATTTTACATGGGCCAGTTTATATTCTCTATTTACACTATTATTTCCTATAGCCACATGTTCTTTGTACCGTTTATAGTTTTGTTCGTTTTACTGGGTTTACACCTTGATGGTCTAACATTGCTCTTTGGTTCTGGGTGTTTTTCATGTTTTAGTATTTGTATAAAGAAACTGGTCCATGTAAATACTTCTCATGTTTTTTTTTCCTCAAATGTTTAAACCACTAGTCGATGTATGGTGTTGCTCTTTAGATATTTGCCTGTCCATTTGCTCAACATACTGCTTCTAAAACAAACAATAAAGATTCTTTTATTTCTTAAGGAAATTTGCTCACATTTTTTCCTGTTGGTTAAAGTAAAAATTCTGTATGCTACATAATGACAATTTCTTCCCAAAGGGAGAACTTTCGAAAAGCTTAGAAGTGGAACTAAATTATTTCTAGAATATTCTGTGTATTACCATCTGGAAGAGTGGTCCCATACATAGATAGGTCTGTACTGCTGCTGGGCTGGCGACAGAATAATCACCTGGGAAGCTTGTTAGAAAAATTCACATGCCAGGCTCCATTCCTGGAGGATTTCACTTAGCAGGTCTGGGCCTGTGTGTGCGTGCACGCATGTGCCTGCGTGTGTGTGCACGTGTGCGTGTGTGGGTGTAAAAGCTCCCCAGTGGGATCTGGTATGGAGCCAGTCAGGGAACCAGTGATCTGGAATATGCATTTCATAGGAAAAGCTTGAGAGTATCTCTTCGTTCACTTTTGGCGACCCCTCTGAATTGAGGCTGGTACGTATGTGTGTATACATAGCTATTGTGTGCAGTCAGTCTCTCAGATCATCCTAAAATACTCGAACCTTCCAATTTTCCCATAGCTTCGCACACACAAAAACTTGGCAACCTTGCTAGTAACTTTCGTCTGGATTACCCCACGTTAAGCTAGTGACTGCCAGTTAATCATCACAGCTCCCAACTCTTGAGACTAGCTGCCATGTGACTTTGGCCAAGCCACTTAACTTCTGGGGTCTCAGTTTCTCTATCTGAGGGCCGAGGGCTTTAAAATCCTGTTCCTCTTAATTTCTGTGAGTGATAGTTTCCATTTCAATGAAAATGTGAGTATTTTTAGAAGGAATCTGGTAAGAAGTTACTAGTTATAATCAAGAACATACTTTATACACAGTGTAAAATACACCGTTTGAAGTTTCTTGCACGTTTCAGGAGGAATTCTTGTAAGACTCAGATATTTTTAAGATTATAGCATTTCATCCTTATTTCTTTAAGTAGATAAGATTACATTGTCTTGGGCTCATCTGTCTCTCTCGCACCCATCTCTTTTACTCTGGTAACTTTCTGCATCAGTAATTACCATATCTTGTTTTTGAAACTAGTAGAGACAATGTTTGGGTAATATTGAGTAGCTTCAAGTATCTTCAGGTTCATGTGATAGACTTCAAACAGTTTGTAGATCTAAAAGGTATATAATAGGGTGTCACATAAGAATATGATTCTTTTTTTTTTTTTAAGATTTTATTTATTTATTTGACAGAGATAGAGACAGCCAGCGAGAGAGGGAACACAAGCAGGGGGAGTGGGAGAGGAAGAAGCAGGCTCATAGCAGAGGAGCCTGATGTGGGGCTCGATCTCATAACGCCGGATCACGCCCTGAGCCGAAGGCAGACGCTCAACCGCTGTGCCACCCAGGCGCCCCAAGAATATGATTCTTAATGCTGATTCTTCCAAAGGGATTTTGACACAATTGGTATTTAAGATGAGTTTTATATTTTATTACAAATGTATATTTCAACTTTCCAACTCACACTAAAACTTGTATCTGAAGAATTTCTGAGCTAACAGAACCATGAGGGTTAACGGTATTTTTGATCCACATGAAACTTTACATTGACATTTCAGTGGCCACGCAACTTTTTATCTTTAAAAATCTTCACTGCTTCTGTAATTAATCATTAAGTTCTTCCACATACACACTGTTCCTTCCCCCCCCAGATATTTTCAATATGGTTTCCAGTGTACATTATGCAAATAAATCAGGTGGAAATGATTTACAAAATGAGATTTTCTTTTCTTCAGGATGTAATCCTATTAAAATTACTGTTTTCCAAAATGTCTTTCCGTTACCTAAAGAATTTTTAAAGGTTGAATTCATAAAATCAATAGTTATTATAAATTAATACTTCATACTAATTGAGAGCATTTTAAGTAAGTGACAGCATCTAGAAAGATCTTTGTATTAGTGGAATTGCCTTTTTGATCTACTCTGGGAATATTTGTCTTACATGAAAGCCTTATTGGCAGTATTTATGAAAGTCGTTTCAGTACTAGGTCAAATACCCAATTTGGGAGAGAGAGGACTGTGAATCCGTTGCCAGAATAAGAAATTAATCTACTAATGAATTTTTTAAAAACCAAGTTATATTAAATCCAAGGCATAATACTTTATGGTTCGTGTCACCTGATAGTTTATATGCCGGGTGGTAATTTGGGAAATTGAAGGGGAGGAGTCAGCTAACTGGGTACTCTCTACACCAAGTATTCCCAAGTCACATGTGGCAATCTCAGCTATCTGGATTTCTAACGGAACCAAGAAGCAAGTAAAAAAGCTCATTGAGCTGGCAGTCAAAGCCGATACCATAAAGTCCATAAACCCCAGGATTGCATCTTGTTCCCAGTTACTGCCCCAGAGGCTAGCAAAAGCCTAGCACATTTCTTAAATGCGGGCACAATCAGAATTGCCTGGTGGCCTGTTCATTCTTACTTCAACACAATTCTAATAAGCGTAATTATCTGATTTATCCATCCCTGGTAGATTGCGAGCTAGGAGGAGAACTAGGGCAGTAAGAGGCAAGGACATGGGGCACAGAAATGGTCGTTCAACATCCCAGCTGCCATCCCAGCTGCCTGCCTTCTGCAGATGGACCTCCGTCTGCAGGCACCATCCCTTCCTCTGCTCCGTTCTCCCTGGCTTTGCTTCTCCTGGTCCGGGCTTCTGGAATCCCATTTCGCCTACCTCCTGGGAGACCTCGTACCGTTGGCTTCAGTCCATTGTTCGTGGCTCTGGCCCTCATTCTACAAACACATTTAAGTCTCTTCCACCCGAAGATACCCTTCCTTGCCGCTATTTGCCTTCTGACTCCCTCCCTCATGCCCTGTCTTCTGAACTTCTCGGGATGACCCCCGGATGTTCCCCACCCCAAGTTCTTGATCTCCTAACCGATCACTTTCCATTTGCTCCTAAACCTGCAGCGAATTGCCTCGCAGCCAACAGGCTTCTCTAATAGTTCTCACCCCTCTCCCATGCTAATCGAAACCGTTTCCTTCCGTGGCTTCTGTGGCACCATTGTCTACTTGCCTTTTCTTTGTCTTGCTCCTTTGTTCCTCAGATATGAGTGTTCCCAAGGGTTGTGTCTCTGATCCTTTTCAGATTCTGTTTGCCCTTGTTGAGAAACAAACGTGTCCCTGGTTTTTATGACCACTTAGGTTCATCAGCCACTTGGTTAGGAGGGACACAGGCATCTGAAACCCAGAAGATCCAAAACTGAACGTCTCCCTCTTCTGCATATCCCTCCCCACCCCTCCCTCCCCCACAACTACAAACAAAACGGAATGCATACATTCTCCCTCCTGTATTCCCTATCAGGGTGAATGGCACCAGTATCTACATAATCACTCAAGTGGGGAATTGGAAGCCATTTTATTACCTCCTATCACGCCCCCAGTATCCACCCGGCCAGTTCTGCCTTCTAGTTGGCTCTCTAGTCTGTCCCTTTCTGCATCTGCGCTTCATTCACCCAGGTCAGGACCATATTACTGGTCCTCTGGCCTCTAGCAGTAGAGGTACCTCCTTACTTCCGGTCTCCTCCGGTTGGCGTGACTTCTACAAATATTCTGCCTGAAATCCCACCATGCTCTTCGTCCTTCCATCAGTGTAAGGCGGAAGTGCCTAGAGCCTACAGTGCCTCTGTGAGCTGGTCCTGGTACCCTTGTCCTGCCTCTCCCAGCCCCGAGTACCTCTCGATCCCCCCCAGCTCTGCCAGCCGGCCCGCATTTCCCCTGAAGTGCCGGGTTCCGTGGCCCTCCGGGTAGTTTTGTCTGTGCTGTTTCCTGTACCTGGAATGCCCTTCCCCCATGGCCTGCATGGTTAATTCCTGCTCATCCTTAACGACTCAGCTCCAGTGTCACCTCTTTCCAAGTATGTCTTGTGTAACAAGGCTGAGTTGAGTGTGTCTCTGAAACACTTCCGTGACACTTGGCGCGTTGCCTGCCCCATGACAGCACCTTTCAAAATTATAACCACTGGTTTTCTTGTCTGACTCACATTAGACACACGCAGTCATGCCATCAGGGCCAGCTTCTCTCTCTTTTCCACTGAAGGACCCCAGAGTGCCTTGCGTGGGGTTCGTATGTCTGCTTTGTGTCGTCGTTCGTTCGGTACATTTCACTAATATTTCACAAGCGGCGGTGTTCCGGGGCACTGTGCCGCGAACAGTTTGCCCCTGAAAGCCCACAGTCTGATCAAGGAAAGATTGATTATATTTATCCCTTATCTTCTGTTTAAGAAATCTGGGAAGTAGGTGATCGGTTGATAATCTGTCTTTCATCCAAAATGACTGTATTTTGCAGGGGTGGGGGGTGAGGGTACCTAAAACGGTATGATTTGGTTCCTTGGAGGATCACTTCTGTGGAATGTCTCATTCGCTGGTAAGGAATGCCAATGCCTGGTGACCTGGTGTCAGAGGCAAGGATGTGTGTTAACATTTGCGGCTTTGAAATTGTGTCATTGTTTCTGTTCTCAATTGTCCTTTCTCCACGTCTAGCTCAAGACTGCAGTGCAGATGACGACAACTTCCTTGTGCCCATTGCGGTGGGAGCAGCCTTGGCAGGAGTACTTATTCTAGTGTTGCTGGCTTACTTTATTGGTCTCAAGCGCCATCATGCTGGATATGAGCAATTTTAGAACCTGCAGTCTCATTGATGATATAAAAATACACGCACATGAGATTTTCTTGCCTCTCCATTTTGAAACACGTTGCTCTTTAAGATTGATATGTTGAAACTTTAATTCTTAAATCAGTCCCAGCACTTTGAGATAAGTCTCTATGAATAAAAACTGTTCCCTTTTCTCAGCTGAAAATTAAATACTGTATTCACTGGTCCTGAAGACAAACTGGTTAAAAACACATCGGTGTGCAGTGCGTTAAGGTCTATCCTAAGAGGCCTCGGCCAAATTTTGATCCTAACCTAAGATCCCTTAAACTTATAACATGGCCATTATAAAAATAAAATATGTAGTTATCTCTTAATGGAATTAATAAATATTGTTTCACTACCAGTGTTCTGTTTTAATGTATAAGAACTATCCGGGTTTAAGCTCATCACAGTACTTTTGCATATAGTTCATTAAATAAATATCGATGTGGCATAAACGCCCATCAGATACACTCAAACTTGGTTTTCAGTTGAAATGTCCTCAGGACCGTCAACATTTTTTAGGTTATGTGACTTTTGCTGTTTTCTTTGAGTTTGATTTAAGGATGAAGTCAGTATGTCAGGCTTGTGCTTTTTCCCTAGGTAAAAAACAGCCCCAAGAGGCCCCAACAGAACTTAAACTGGCTTCAGAATTAGAGTTTTCGAAAAGTTGTTTCTTTTTCAGCGATAGAGACTGCGAAGATTCAAGCACATTTAACCACTTGCCTTGTTTTCCTTGTGTTTTTCTCTTCTTTGGATGCCTGATTAGCATTGAAAGATAGAAATATTCTATGAACTAATTAGGACAGATTGTGTTGTGTTTCTCTACCTCATCTCGTTGGTCTCTAGAGCATTAAAATCTATTTAGTGTTGTCATCAGACTGGTGCTTATGAAGTGTAAGCTACCAGCAATCTCAGAAGGGAGGCAGTGAAGCGTAGCAGCTAGGCTCTTGCTTCTTCAAGAAGGCCCCCGTGGGGCAGAGCATGGATGGGGGTAGAGAGAAGCTGTTGGCATGAAAATGAGCTAGATAATCAGCCCCTGTTGAAGCATACTTCTTGTCCTAAGTGCAGCTCAGGTACTGAATGTATAGACAAATAAGAAGGAAGCTTAATCAATGGACTGGAGGAGATGTTCATATTGAAGTGATTATTTTATTAATTCATTCTGTGTATATATTGGCTTGTTCAGAATTTTTGTAACTCACTGATGACAGTATCTTGGTTCCCAGCTATCTGTCTGTCTCTGAAGGCTTTCAGTGAAATATGCTGAATCCTTCCAATAAAGGCTACGGTCATTACTGAAATTCATGTACTCGGAACCTTAGCAATTGATTTTGTTTTGTTTTGTGTTGTGTTTTTAATGAATGACAAAAATGCAAGGGGAAAAAAAAGATAAAATGAGAGGAAAAAGTGCAAGTTATCACCCAATCATAAATCACACCAAATATCACATCTTGTTAATCGCGTTAGGCTTATATGGGAAAGGACATTAAAGATTATTGACTCTAACCCTATAATTTCACAGAAAGGGGAGTGACTTCACTGAGGTTACATATCCAGTAGGCAGCAACACCATTATTAGCATTTCGGTAACAGTTGTCCCAAGGAAATCTAGTCCCTAACTAGTATAATTAGTTTAAACATGAAATGATGAGCTCAGAAGGGGGCACCTTGAGATTCCGTACTAACTACTTTCAATAACACGTGATGTCAGCTTTAGGTGTTTTTTGAAAGTACTGAATATTGGCTTTTGATCTCTATTGGCTACTTCAAAACCTAACCTTTGGATGGGATCACAGACATGGCAGGAAAGGAGAAGGGAATGAACACATGTTGACCACCCGATGTGTATCAGATGCTTTAGAAGTAGAATTGTGTTTAATCCTCAAATACCTGAAGTACAGGCATGAGTATCGCCCTTTTACAGATGAGGAACATGAGGCCCGGTGTAAATAACTTGACCCAGGTCCTTCAGCTAGTTACGGAAGTAGTCAAGATTCAAAGTGGGTTCTGAGTCCGAAGCTCAAAGTCTACGTACAGACTGCCTTCCTGGTAGTCCCGGAATGGACTACGATGCATTGGATTCTGTTGTCCTCGGCCACTACTTAGCTACAAATAATCCCGTGTAACCTGACAACTACCTAATGCCTGGGGGGGGGGGATTATACTGCATTTTCTTGATCTTAAGTCCTTTTTAACTTAAATTTTATTACTGATACAGAATTATTTCTATGTTGATGATAGTTGTGACAAGGGAGAAAGGGAGTGGAAAACATGCGGGCGGGGTGTTAAGTGTAGACGATTGCTCTTTTCCTCGGTGCCGTTAGACAATTAAACATAAAATCTTCCCATATTAGGCGAGCACAAATCTTTTCTTGTTCGTCCCTTACCTTATGCTTTTGTACTGAGGAAATTAGGTGTGATTTGAGATGAAGTAATAATGGGAGATATCGTAGGATCGTTTCCTTAGAAATATTTGGGTGGATACCCAGAAAATAGGGACATACAGGTAATGCTATTAAAGACTAATCTATGTCACTTTCAAAATGCTTGTTTCTTGTTGGGTCATTTCTGCCTAATTGCCTTCCTTACTAATTTCCTTGCTCTCTGTCTGTTCTTTTCTAACAGCTGAAGAATGTTCTGCTGACTCTGACCTCAACTTTCTTATTCCCGTTGCAGTGGGTGTGGCCTTGGGCTTCCTTATAATTGTTGTCTTTATCTCCTATATGATTGGAAGAAGGAAAAGTCGTACTGGTTATCAGTCTGTGTAATCAATTAAACCTAGTGCTTTTTTTTTTTGCCATCAGAAGTTACGTTTCCATTGGTTAGATGCCAGGAAATGCTGTGCAATCGATTGTTTAAGTATGCAGACTAACCTCAGTGAATTGCTAACTAACTTGGGCATGAGTAGCACTTATTTTAAAAAAAAATGTATTAGGACCAATTTCTTTTTTTTTCTACTTTTCTTCCTTTGTTAAAGTGTAATTGGAAGAAAAATTGTGGCTTAGAGTATGTTTTTTTTAGTAAATAATGACTTTAAGCCTCTGGATTCAATTATGAAAGCATTTCTACTGAAGAATAATTTTATGTGTTGCAGCTACTTGTATTTTGCTACTTTGGTTGACGGTATTTACAAAATCAAAGCTGTTAGAGAATTTAACTTGCTTGGGGAAATAAATTCAAGAACATAATTTCTTTTCATTGGTGCAAGCATAAAACTTGGTTCGTTAATAAGACTTCCTTTCCTCACCTCCTGATCAGGATTATTTAAATCTGTTTAGTATTTTTCTGTTAAAAAAAAGAAAGAAAGAAATGGCTTTACAATATGTGCTTAATAGCAAAAGTCTGCCTGTTTTCTTCATTACCGTTAGTGATGACTATATTTTCATCAGGATGTCTTTTTTTTTTTTTTTTGCCTTCTGGAGTTTGGAATATATTGATTATCTCATACTTGATATTTATGCTGAAGGATGAATTAAGATCTTCAGCTTTTTTTTTTTTTTAAGCGTTGATATAGGATGGGTTATGGTTTTTTAGGGTTACAATGTAGAATTTTTTTTTCCTCAGAGGCTTAACTTGTCCAGAGAGTGAATTCATCCTCCACCAAAAACAAAAACAAAAACAAAAAACAACTAATATACATCGTGGGCCTCCTGCACTCTCCCATTCCCTATATGAATAAGTTCTAATTGACATTTTTTAATGTATTGATTTCTTTTTTCTTGCAGCAGCAAAGCTAACCCTAGAGGCTAGTGGGCCCTGAAGTGTCATCAGTCAGATGGCTGCCTAGCCAAAGCTGCACTGGGATTATACTGTAAATGTGTTAGCTTGATAGAGGCTTATATCCCTGTAGGGACCTCTAATGGCTCTGGCTTCTGGAGTAAGGTCCTAGAGGCCATTCATCCCAGGGCCTGCTTGGTTGGCTAGGCTGTTGCCTTGCCCTTCGATTTGGAAGCACAGTGTTGTATTTCTCTAGGGCCCAAGTGGCTACTTTGCATACCTGTTATTAGCATAAGGCAGATGTTTATTTTACCAAGGCGTTTTCTCTCGAACTAAAAACAAAAGTCTCCAAAGATCTGCCTTCTCTTCAGAAATGTTCCACGGATTAAAAAATGAAGCCTAAACCTTAAATAAAGTTAGTTTGCTATTAAATCCAAGGATTAAGTCCCAATCTACCTCTCCGCACAATGCAGATGCTCGCCACTGTGTTGTTGCCGCTAGCTGATGCCAGAACTCTTTGCCAGTAACTGGAATTAGAACATTTTGTTAAAAAGGAAGAAACTTCATCAAGATCTTTCTTTACTGTCTTATCTATATGTTCATCTCAAAAGCATCTATTCCAACGTGGCATAGAGTCAGATTGCTCAATTACATCTCTCTTGAGAACTCTCTAGCTCTGACTTGCAGATTCAAGCTCTCCTCTGTTTGCTAAGTATGGAAAGAAAGTTTTCTTTTAAAACGTTCTCCTGTGAAAACAATTGCTTATTTGTTATTTGGTCAAAATGATGGCACCATAAAAAACAGTGGCTTCATTTCAATAAATATTTTTGAGATGATTGTCCGGAAAGCCAGATTATGTAAATCAGCTTGTGATCTTGCTAAGTATATGAACTGGAAATTCAGGTACTTTCAAAATTAAGGCTTCACTTAAAAGTTTTCTACCTTCTGGGTAGGAGACTAATAGTGCTAATTCTTCATTAGGTATCATGGCTTTATCTTAGATCATTAGCAGACATGTTTAATTCTTGTTTGAGAATGAAGATTAAAAGACAAAATATTCATGGAGAGTTAAAACAAAAACTGCTTTAATTCCAGTAAAATATGGGAAGCCCCAAATCCATGAACTGAGGATTCAATTAGCTTTGCTCACTGAGTTCATTTTTCTGTCAGTACAACAGTGGATCAGACATTAGGACTTTGAACTCATGGATAGAAAGGATTGTTTTTCACCTAAGCTGCTTTGGAAGAACTGATGCTTGCCGCGACCTAAAGTTTTGGATACATTAATCTAGTGAACTAATCGATACCTGCAAAATAAAGCATACTGTGGTATTCCTGTTTAATCTGGTCTGTGTGATTTTTAGACCGGTGGATTCAAAGATAATAAAGATTATGCAATCCATATCACTATGGATAACTTCATTTTTATTCCATGTGCTCAGCCTTAAGAGCTTGGATTGTTTGTATAGTCTAAGCTCCTCAAATTCTAGTCTCTTGAATTGGCAGTCAGAATCATATGATTGCATCGGTCTGCAAATGACCAAGTGCCACTGGGAAGGAGGCGTTAGGAACCTTTAGCACAGACACTTCAAACACGGGGGCCTATGTGGTTGTGAAAATGCCAAGAAAACACTGAAAAGAAAATGTGGAAATCTTAACAGATGTCAGAGCTTCTGAATAAATGGACTTTCAGCATGTGTCTGTTTCTCCTTGATGAACTGCGCTCATCGGTGAAGTTCATTCCATTCCGAGTGAGATACACCTCGGGGATGTGGCAAGGGCGGAGGACGGGACACCCATTTTCTGCAGATTCCTTTAAATTCCTTATAACCCAGTCTGTTGCTCAAATGTTCTATCATTGGATTAAGTGCCAACACACTCCTTTTTACGTAGGGTGCATTGTGGGTGGCAGATGGAATTGAACCCTGCCGCGCTCTACGGCTCCTGAGTAATAGGGCTTCACTTTCTGATTGTTAGACGTTTGATGGCTGTTAAGTAAAAAAAAGAATAAAAAAAAAGAAGGCCTTACTTGCATTTGAGGGACTGGCAAGGGGGTTCTCGGTAGAAGCCGTCATTCTTGTCTCAGCTCCTTCGCTGACTCTACTTCACAATTCTGCACCTCACGGGGCCTGGAAAAGAAGCCCTTCAGCATGACTGACAGCGAGAAGAGTGGTTCTCTGTATGTGGCAGGGAGGGTTACGGTATATCTGAAAAGTCCACTTGGGAAAAAAGTCAGCGCAGAGGTTCATCTTTTTAAGCTCAGTGTGTCTAGTCTGGATGCTAGAACTGCCTTTAGAACTCTGAGGAAATGTTCTTCTCTCTGCTCTTACTCTCCGTGTATTTTGATGGCAGTGTAAATTTGAGTCCCTTTGTTTCGAGAGATCTGCGTAGGAAACAGGAGACCTCTTGGAATACGATGCATTTTTAGCAGGAAAAAGCGGCTGTATTTGCTGTGAGCAGTTCCAGAGCTGTGCACCTGACCCACGTTGTTTCGCTGAGTTCTCGCAGCCGCTCTCGGAGGTGGTGCGGTATGGTCCCCAGTTCACAGGTGACGTCACTAGGTTGGCTACTTAACCAAAGTCGCACAGGAAGTCAGTGACGAAACTGACATTTGAGCTCAGCTCTGTCTGCCTTCAAAGACCATGCTCTTAACCACTATGCATTGTGGTTTCTAAGGAACAGTAGATTAAAAAAACAAACACATGCCTTATATAAAATGGTCAGTGAAATCTGGTTTCTGTACTCTTCTATCCTGTGTGTGGTCACCCTATAAATGTTCCTCAATATTCTTAAAATAACTTGAGTTTTGTCCAGCCCACTTGAGGGGCAGACGGATGCTGTGGCAACACGCCTTTTGCGAGATCAAGCCAAGGCCGGTTTGTGCTGTGTCTCCTCGGTAATGGGAAGCCCTGAATGTCACTTTTTTCAGAGGAGCCTCATCTAGTTATTCTGATCACGTATCATTATCATCCTGCCCTCAAACTGTTCTGCACCGTGAATCATTTTGAATGTGCATTAGTGTGTTTAAGAGACTAAATGGAACTGTCTCTCTCTTCACTTTGCCTAAATTAATGCCATCCCCCGGCAGCCGTCCCCCAGCTTTTAAGTGCCGCGTAGCCATGACAGCCGGCAGTCCTTGCTAGGTGGCTCTGAGCTCCGGTACGTGGTTCCTACTCTCAGATTTAGAGCCCTTTTGAGAAGATTTCAGGAAATCTGTACCCACATACTTAAAGTTGGGACTCCCCCTTCTTGCCACATCCACTCCTCTTCTGTACTCACGCCGCTCCAGCCAGACTCGCCCTCCTGCTGGTCCTCAAAGCCCCTGAGGGTGCCCGAGGCCTGCGCACCTGCTCTGCCTTCACCTGGAAGGATCTTCCTCTAGCTCTCCTCAGGGCTCACCCTGTCAGCCCACTCAGTTGTCTTTTCACGCGTCTCCCAGTCGGTGCAGCTTTCCCTGACCACTGTATTTAAAAGAGCACCCCCACTCCCGCCCCAGCTTTTTGCGCCCCTTCCTCTGTTCACTCACCGCTCATCTCCTAGCACCATCTGACAAAGCACACATTTTACTTGTGAATCTGTGTTGCATGTGTGGCTCCCCCTAGAAGGGAAACTTCCTGAGAGCAGGAGTTTTTACTGTGTTTACTACTCTGTCGCAGTCCCGAGAATGGTACCTGGCACAGAGTTCACATGGAATAAATAGTTCCTGAGTGTACGAGTGGTCATCTTGTGTCACAGTTAAACGTTAAGTGCTTAATACTTTATTTCATCAGTTCTAAGATGCCATCCATTAAGATAAGTATGCCAATTATACTGGTTGTGAGGGGCACCTGGGTGGCTCAGTCGGTTAGGCATCTGCCTTCAGCTCAGGTCACGATCTCAGGGTCCTGGGGTTGAATCCCACATCAGGCTCCCAGCTCAGCGGGCGGGGGGGGGGTTGTCTTCTCCCTCTGCCCCTCCCCCTGCTTGTGCTCTCTCTCATTCTCTCTCATGCTCGCTCTCTCAAATAAATAAATAAATAGATATCTTTAAAAAATAAGAAAGTAAACTGGATGTGAGAACCCCATTGGTTTCAAAGGTATACAAATGAACAAATGTGCATCTGAGAATTGATACATGCCAGGCCCTAGAGAGAGTGCTGGACGTGGGTTATACCATCTACCTTTCATCCATGGAACGCATCTGGGATTCAGACCCAGGCAGTCGGAGCCAGAGCCTCTCAGCGCTCTGCCATGACGGCCTCCCTTTGGTGTGACCTACTGGTTCTTGTGTCATTTTCAGTTCCAAAAACAGAAGTCTGTCTCTCTGGTTGCTATAATTTTCGCTTTTAAAGCAAACCATATTTAGCTTTCATTTTCCTTTCTTTTAAATGCTATATGGTAGAGCATGGCAGGTGTGTGAGAACAGAATTTAAATCCTGTCTCTTACACACAGTGGCGATATGACCTTGGACTTCTTAACCTCTAAGCCAAGGTTTCTCCATCTGTAAAATGGAGATGATACTGTTACCCATCTTGTAGGGGTTTTTTTCCTAAAGATTTTATTTATTTATTTGACAGGGAAAGAGCACAAGCAGGGGAAGCAGCAGGCAGAAGGAGAGGGAGAAGCAGGCTCCTGCTGAGCAAAGAGCTGGACGTGGGGCTCAATCCCAGGACCCTGGGGTCGCTTAACGACTGAGCCACCCAGGCGCCCCCCATCTTGTAGGGTTTTAAAGAGAACTAAATAACATGATGCCACCAAATACATAGTAAGGCAATAGATGTGGGCTTTTTTAATGATACAGAGCAAGATCTTGTTTCTAAAGATGATAGATGTCAAATGTTTCGACAAGATCACAGACACAGGAAATAGATTAGGGCTGAGATAAAACCTTAGGAATGGAAATTTACTCAAACTAGGTTTAAAAAAAGAGGAGTGAATTACGAAGTTATAGGGTAAGTCTCACAGAATCCAAAAGAAGGCAGTACATCCAGGACTCAAAGGAACAGAGGGTTAAATTATGAAGCTTCAACTGAGAGAATACACAGGTGATGACTCCCTTGAAAGTTTAGAAAAAGATGAGTGATAACTTGCACTGCATTTATTAAAATGTGTTATAAAGCCGGAATCAAATGTTAGATGGGAATAAGAAGAGACTAGCAGTTTTAACAGGTAACATACACACAAACATCAGAGTGTGCGCGCGCGCGCGCGCGCGTGTGTGTGTGTGTGTGTGAAAGATGTTCTTTTCAGATGAGTGGGGAAAGAGTAAACACTGAAGCCGAGACGCAAGATTAATTACATTTAGACACCTGCCTCACAATAGGTACCAAAATAAATTCAAGATTGATTACTTAAATTTTTGAAAACTAAAAAAGATAACAGAATCAAATATAGATGGCTGTACATCTTACCTCAAAATAAAGAATACTTTCTTAAGAATAAAGGAAAAAGAAGAAAAGCCAATGGAAAAGATCTCAGTATATAAAAATGTAGTATTTCTGATCATCGAAATGCCACCAGGCACAAATTTAAAGACAAACTACAGACAAGGGAAAATGCTCGCAATCTTAAGTATGACAAAGGGTTGGGTTAATATCCTTACTATCAAATACAAGATAAGATGAATGTTCCACGAGTGAACTTGAATAAGGATGTGAATAGTTAAATCATGATAGAAGAAATACAAACTGAATAAGTAACTTGAAGAAAATGTTCCATCATCCAGGCAGGCAAAAAAATAGATATTAAAGCAAGAGATCTTTCAAACCGGTTAGGATGTTTTTCATGATGACATTCACTCTTGGCCACGGTACAGAAAATGGTGCATACTGATACAATGTTGAATGTGAAAATTTAAAAAATTGAAAAGAATCCCAATGCCCAATAAGATAGAACTAGTTAAGCAAATTGAAATGTTGACGTGACAGAATGTTACACGGCCATTTAAAATCACATTCTCGATATGACTATGAGACAGCTCATGTCTTACTGTTGTTAAGTCAGAAGCAAGTGCTGGCAAGAAAGGTGTACCACGATTCTGTTTCGGTAAATAAATCTGTATCTCTCACTGCTCGTCTGCCACGCAAGACGTGCTTCTCCCTTTTCTTCCACCTTCCCCCAATGCTGGGTGCAGAGCCCCCCGCGGGAGGGCTCCGGATTGGAACCACTACTTCTGCAGTCAAGGAGGCTACAAAAAAAAAAAAAGCATGTACCCTATGTTGTTTGGTAGATCTGATGCCTGTCTGGGTATAAAACGAATACGCTAAAGTCTAACCAGCAGTCACCTCCAGGTTTTGGGATTGTGGGCAGTTTTAACTGCTTTTGATATTTCTGTTTGGGTCAGTCCAGTTCGCTTTGATAACCAGAAAGGGCCTCAGGAAGATAATTCCCCAAGAGAGTGGGTCTGGAGTCTCCGTGGTGCTCTCTGGCATTCTGTTCTGAGATGAGCGCCAGCTCTGTGAGAGGACAAAGCCTCCACTCCTACCAGGACTTCCCCCTCATTTGAAGCATGTTTGAATTCAAAGACAAATGCATTTGTTTTACGCTGTTCCTTAGTCCAGGCACCCGGCCTTTACCATGCTCTGTGCACAGCTCTGCCAGCCCCAGAGCGATGCAGAGGCACGTTTCCCATCGGCCTGTCGTCATCTCCTGGGACATCTTAGAGCTGCCTCTCCCCATCTCTACGCTTTTCCACGTGCTGCCTGCAGAAGTCCCACAGGAAAGTGTTGGATTGGAGCCATTCCTTCTGCAGCAGAGGTGATCGGGAGTAGAAGTGTGGCTGGCCAGGGGCTCTGTGCCGGTGGGGCTGGGAACAAGCCGCCCATATCTGTCTCTGCGGGTTTCATCAGGCTGACGCCTCTAGGAGGTATGTCCACAATCCTCTTCTTCTAGTACCTTCTTTTCTATCACCAACACTCCCCGGCCACCAAAGCCTGACTCTTGCCATCTCCCACCCATTTCCCTCCCCACCGGACTGCCTCTGTGACTTCAAGTCCTTTCATTATAGTCAATTCTATCGGCCGAGGCATTGACAGACCCTGTTAACTGCTATTTTTTAAAAGATTTTATTTATTTGAGAGAGCACGAGCAGGGGGGAGAGAGAGAAGCAGACTCCCCACTGAGCAAGGAGACTGACGTTGGATTCGATCCCAGGACCCATGAGCTGAAGGCAGACGCTTAACTGAGTCACCTGGGCGCCCCCCTGTTAACTGCTATTAACTGGGAAGGGTAGAAGTTTGAGGTATTGTGGTATTATAGTAGAAAGAGCATGGAATTTGGTGCTGGGCAGATTGGGGTGAGAACCGACACTTCACCAACGCCCAGCTGAATGATTTGGGGTAAGTTATTGAGTTGCCATAACTGTAAAATGGGAGTACGATATCCTCCTTGAAGAACTATTAACAGAGGAATCTATTACACTTCACAGACCTGTGACAGTCACCAGAGGAATAATGGCCATAAAGTGTCACCTGGTAGGCACTCAGGGGTATGAGTAGGCATCCGGTGGGTATCCTTTATACCCATTACCCCATCATCACAGAGCAGAGCAACAAGGGTAGGAGAAGGAAGCCAACACTTTTTGGGGATCTGAGAAATTCAGTAGTTTGTTCAAGGTTACACAGCTAGTGAATGGCAGAACAGGTGTATGAACCGAGGTCTCTCTGGCTCCAAAGCCCAGGCTCTTCCCGTAAACTAAACTTCCTGGTTTTACATGCATGTGCCCAGCCCAGAATGAAGGGATAATTGAGAGCCAGCCTCAGTAATTCTAGCCAAAGATTTATGAAGTTTTTTATGAAAAAAGTCAGCCTTGAAATATTGGGTAATCACACTGGGCTATGGAAGAGCTATGTTCGGGGATGAGTCTGCTCTCAGACAGACCTGAAGACACTCCAGTGGACATCGGAGTGAGTTGTGAAGCCCTAAATGAACCGGCCACAATGAAATCCTGGGTGACTTGTTCACATTACACTATGGATTACAAACAGGTTCCTTCAGCGGGCATCAGAAACACCTATTAGGCTCCACTGCCTGGACTTCTGGAGTCACGTCTGAGGAGGTGCTCGAGAATTTGCATTTGTAACAAGTTGCCAGGTGATCCTGATGCTGCTGGTCCAGAAACTGCACTGAGAACCATCAGATAAAAATGTCCTATAACATTCCTGAGTCCCGTCTGTGCCCCATCCTCCCAGAATTCCAGGGAGCTATCGGCACACACAGGATTATCACAAAACCAGCCCCTAACCCAGAAAACCTAGCTTGAGGTTGATGTCCCTGATGGTCTTCTTCGTCCCCAGTGCTCCCCTCCAGTAAGCAAGGCCTCCTGGTTACCAGGACTGAGGAGAGAGAGAAAGCTGGTGGGGCAGGGTCAGTTCTCTGCCCCATGCCTGTCCCTATACCAAGCAGACAGCCAGGTTCCCCCACCCTTGGCCTCAGGGAACATTTGTCTTATTAACGGGCCATCTAAACCTGGCTGTTTTCCAGAATCCTGAGCACCTTCATGGGATTATGCATAGGAGGGAGGGGACCATGCATTGCAGGGCAGAAATGCAGGAGGGAAATTTCTGCTGGGGTGTCTGGGAGACAGGGCCTCAGGGAAGTGGCTTCTTGGTGCACATAGGGAGGCTGGACACCAGGCATTCGGGCTCCCAGCCTAGACAGAAGCCCCCTCCCCACCTCATCTGTCAGGCCTCATGGGCCCAAGAGCAGCGGAGATGCCCACCTTCAAGGGACCATGTGGATTCGGACAGTGAGGGGGAGCAGGGACGTTCACAATGGATCGAAGGCCCCATAGACGCTGATCCCCCTCCCATTCTTGGGTAACTCGCTGGAAGAGGAGAGGCCCTCAGATAGCGAATGCGATCGAACTTTCCTTCACTTCGGTGGGATGGTGGGAAGGGGTGAGTTTACACTGCCGCCTCGGAGCACACCTTCCCCGAGACACAAACCACACAGAAGACACAGCGGGCCAGTGCACACTCTTTATTATTAGCCTCAGGACACCTCTGACAGGCTGAGCTTGGTGAGCTGGGATTTCACGGGGGAACTCGAGAACACTTCGGTTCAGGCTGGAGACCATCTAACTTCCCACCCCTGGGCTCCACCTGCCTCGGGGGAGCAGAGAGCCTGCGGAGAACACACCAAATGGAAGAGAACGGGCCCGGGGCATTCCCAAAAGTGCTTGTCCCAGTCCAGTTCTTTTTTGATCTTATTAGAGAAGCACTATCCACAGCACGATGTCGGCCCTTGGAATCATTCTGCTCTTCATCCATCTTGACTGGAAAGGAGCTTGGGACGGTGGTGGCCCAAAGCTGAGGGGTCGAGTGTGTAGCCAACATTCTCCTCCTTCGAGACAACCCAATGGCCTTTCAGACAACCAGGAAAATAGTCCTTTTCAAGGGAGGAAACCAGCAGGAGTCTCGGAAGGGTCCTGCCTATACTTTTGTGAGGCTACTTTCCCCGATCTTTGTCACTGCCTGTTTGTCTCCGTGGGGACTGATGTGCTGAGCGGTTCCGTCATTCAAGTCCTTCCATGAAAGTGCCTTTGACGTTGCCTCCAGCATCACAGAAATGGATCTTGGTGTTACTTCAGTTGGGTTCACCCAAGAGCCATACTACGTGCTAGGCCAAGGAGACAGCCCTGGTGTACATGGTATCCCAAATGAGGCTCTTCTGTCATCTGACCAAACTCATCCAATTGAGTTATAATGTGTGCACCAGAGAATAACATGTAATTGTTCCTAACACATACTGGGCAATCAATAACTATTCAATGAATCAATGAACAAAATTCAACAAACTTGCTATAACCTCTAACATTTAATACTACCCTCCCAACCACCCTTTGAAATCTACTGTCAATCCCTTTTCCATAACAGAAGGATCAAATTCTACCAAAATCTGTCTGCTTTCTCCTGTTTCAAGATGTGTGCCAGAATGTCTCCTTTTCCCTGATTTCTTCACACTTCTACTAGCTCCAGCTAGTTGAGGTCTCACTGAGGCGAAGCCTGCTGGGAGCCAGAGGGTATTTTGTGAGGATTCATTCACACACTGGGAGCTGGAGTTTCTTCGGCTTCATACAAAGTTTCTGGAGCTTAGAGACACAAAGAACAGGCCCTCGGCTATGAATTTCGCAAAAACAAATCAAGAAACAAATACGAACACTGCTTCAGTTTACAGCATAGCAATAGCATTCTCAAGGAAGAGCGGTGTTCCTAGAATGTAACGTGCGTATGTTCTAAAAGCAATGTTCTAAAAGCATGATTATTCTTAGCCAAAGACCTGCTACTGTGGGAGAGAGGAGGTTAATGAGAATACAGAAAAGAGAAAAAGGATGTTTCATCCTGTCAGCCTCTCCAGGGTGTCAGCCAATTGGTAGAAGCCATCCAGAGCCCACCACCTGTGAACTTAAACGCAGTTGGAAAAATTTTCCTTTAAACGATTCATTAACATATTCGCGAGAGTCTCGTCTTTCTTTAAAGCAATACACGTGACACACACACACATGTATAATACGAAACTGGGGAAAGAGATCCTCCTGCGGAAATGGCTATAGTATTGTGCTAAAAATGGTTATTGCTTGATGGTAGGCTACTGAAAATTTGGGGCATTTTTGACTTTTCTATGATGTAAATAAAAGAGTTTTTGATCAGAACCCCTTCTGATCAAAACCTCCAGAAATTGATTTCTCTTTGGAATATGTCCCCATTCTTTTCTACATGTCTAAATTCAGTGAGGAGCTTGTTTGGGGTCAAAGTTAGTATCTAGATTTTCTTGCATTTGTCACAAGCCAAGTGTCCAGAAAAATTAAGCATGCTGTACACCACAGGCAGTCCCAGTCCCTCCTCCCCAGGTCGGAGGCAGGTTTCTCCTTTTGCTGGGATTCAAAGGCCTTCTTACCATTTGGTTGCCTTGGCATCTGTCCCTGCAGTTGTTGCTTCATCGAGTCTCCCTGGCTCCAGCTGTGCCCTGAGGGGTTTACGCCAAGTCGGGGCCTTGCAGGACCTTCCTCTTGGCCTTGGCTCCTCTGGTGCCACGGCACGACTATCTCCTCCTGGGGCCCGAACAGAGGCCACGTGCTGGGGAGGTAGATCGCCCCGGTAGGCATCTGGGGTGGATATGCTGCTCCTGCTGCTGCTTCTCCGACTACTCTGGGTTGGGGAGGTGGTGGGTAGGGAAACGCCACCTGGAATGGCATGGGGAACGGCATAGGCAGAGAGGGTTGAACAACCTGGGCCCAGGGACTCGGCAGCGGCGGCGGCGGCGGCGGTCCTGGCACGTAAAGCACACCTGTTGTCGTGGAGGCCATCTGGGCCTCCTCTCTCCGGGTCTCCACGTCCCGCTCACGCTGCGACCGGGCGGCGGCCAGCACCTCGTTCCGCTCCTCTGCATTCAGGGGCCACATCTCCGTCGCCAGCTGCTGCGCCTGAGACCCGACCCGCTGGGGCTGCCTCTGGGCCTGGAGCAGCTGGCCACGCAGCGCTTCGCGCTCGTCCAGCACCCACTGCAGGTCGTGCTGTGCGCTGCGCAACTGCGAGACCACCTGCTCACGCTCCTGGCGCAGCAGCTGCAGCTGGGAGGCCAGAGCCCACGTGGTGATCTCACGCTCCTCCAGCTGCTCCTGCAGCCGCCGGATGCAGTGCGCCTGCTGCTCCTGCTGCCTGGCGGCCGCCCGCACACCCAAGGCCAGCGCGCTCCAGGAGTAGGCCCTCTTGATGGCGCGCGGCACCTGAGGGTCGGCCACGATGGACAGCAGCTCGTCCTCGATCTCGTTCCAGGGCCTCGAGCAGAAGGTCAGGTAGAAGTCGGGGCCGCCGCCGTTACTGAGCACCTCTTCGTTGATGAACACCACCACCTCGTTGTGGCGGAAACCGCTCCTGGGGTCCCCGAAATCTACGGCCATGGCCGCTGCGGCCTAGTCGGCCAACCTGGCCGCGCCTGCCGCTAGAAACAACGCCGGCTTACGGATCCGCCCCGCACCCCCCACGCCCACCCAGTCCGCCTTCAGTCCTCGCCCAGTCCTGGCCTCCCCTTCCGCCGGCTTCCTCTCTCACCCACTGGTTCTCCTAACAAAGCGTGAAGCCGACTCACCACACCAACCTGGTTTGGGGCGACGGAGTAGCGCGTCAGAGAAATGAACTCTGAGTCATGGCCGCAAGGCCTGTTGGGACCCGCCTCACTCGGGAGAGAGCCCCCTACTTGGCTGGCAGGCTGGCGGCTGCACTGCGCTCTGCCCACTTTCCTTGGCGAACGCCACCTACAGGGCGGGTCGGGTGGGCGACTGTGCTAGAAACTGCAGTGAGCCCAGAGACTCCGCTCGTTCTGAGAGCTTCTGAAGGACAGCACCCAGAGGCGCGCGGGATGAATTTCTGACCCGGGGGTCGGGTGAGTGCGTGCAGGGGGGGCTCTTTTTGGTTCAGCGCCCTCTCCCATAACTCGCAGGTGCTATATCGAACTGACCATAGTCCCAAGCTGTCCGCCCTCTTCCCTCCTCTTCCTAAGCAGATGACCTTGGAGTTCCTCTCATCGAGAAAATCAAGTGATTGAGCCGTGAGGTCCCTCAGCTTTCCTTGCTCAACCCTATCTTCCTGCCCCAGACCCTAGTCCCTCCTGTTCCATTTCCTCAGCCACTTCAATACATCTTCATCTTAACCCTGCCCCCCGTATTCCCCAGCACCTCCTGTGCTACTCGATCTTTTTCTCCCATACAGTAAACCTGTTCAAGTTCCTTCTCTGCTCAGAATAATTTCCTCCCTCGACTCTATATCCTGCCCTTTCTCTCTTCCCGTTAGAAAATAGTCTACGCTCTGTCCACGTCTTCGTGTTCCTTTCACCATTCAGCCTTCTGCACATTGGTTCTTACTTCCCAAAACCCCAGTGAAAATTCTCTATTAAGGTCACCAGCAGTCCCTACTTCAGCACAAAAGCAAGTGGATACTTTGAAAGTTAGTTTAAAAAAAAAAAAGATTTTATTTATTTGGGAGAGAGACGGCCCGCGCATGCGCAAGGGCAGGAGCAGGGGGAGGAGTAGAGGGAGAGGGAGAAGCAGACTCCTTGCTCAGCAGGGAGGCAGGGCTCCATCCCAGGACTTTGGGATCACGACCTGAGCCGAAGGCAGACCCTTAACTTACGGAGTCACCCAGGTGCCCCCAAAATTAGTTTTCACGTGATTTTTCAGCAGTGTTTAATTCTGTTGACCATTCCCTCCTTGACACCATACTGTCTTGGTTTCTGTGATATCAAATTCTATTGATGTTCCTCTTAGCTCTCGGGCTTATCTTTCATTGAACTGCCTGTTCTTCAGCCCACAGCCCCGAAGTTGGTGTTTTCCCAGTTTTGTTTTCAGAACCCTGGTCTTTGGATGAGCTTATCCACGCCCATAATTTTAAACACTGCTTCAAATCACAGCTCTGAAGTTTCAACTTAGACTTTTCTCATCATCATCAGATCCATACATTTTTCTTCCTTTGACAGATAATTATTAGACATATAGTAGGCTCATTGGACAAAAAGTGAAAAATATTGAAAAGTTCCCAGCCCTCCTGCTTTTTATGTCCCACTGGTGGAATAATAAATGAAAAAAGTAAATAAATAAAGCAAAGTAATTGTAAATTGTGGTATGTGCTATCAAGTTAATATATAAGTTGATGTGAGAAATAGAGACTATATAGGGGTTTGAGGTTGTCCCCTGTGAATAATAAGTTTAGGGAAGGTCTCTATGACAAGGGGACATTTGAACCGAGACCCAGAATTCCAGTGGCAGAAGTCTTGGTGCAGAAAATTTTCAAATCTTCAAGGAGTAGAAAAGATCCAAGTGTGGCAAGAGCCTGATAAGTTAGGGAGGGAGCAGAATAAGATGATGTTAGAAACATAAACGAAAGGGTCATCTTGCAGTGGCCTAGGAAGCAATATTAAGAAGATTGACTTTTATTCTAAGTATGAAGGGGCAACATTGTAGTATTTCCTGTAGTAGTAGTGTCGTCAGGTCTAAAAAGTTTTACTCTGGATGTTATAGAATAGATATTAAACGAAATTATATAAATAGGGACAACAGTTTGAAAGCTATTTCAATGGATTAAGCAAGAAATGATCATGATTTGGCTTAGTCTAAAGTGGTGTTAGTTGATATGGACACAGGGAGAGAGAATGTATTTTGAAAGTAAAAAAATTGAGGGGTGCCTGGGTGGCTCAGTGGATTGGGCATCTGCCTTTAACTCAGGTCATGGTCCCAAGGTCCTGGGATTGAGCCCTGCATCCGGCTCCCTGCTCAGCGGGGACCCTGCTTCTCCCTCTCCCTCTGCCACTCCCCCTGCTTATGTTCTCTTTCTCTCTGTCAAATAAATAAATAAAATCTTTTTTTAAAAGTAAAATTGACAGGTATTTTTAGATCGTATGAAGGTTGTAAAGATTGAGAGAAACAAAGGAGATATGGATGACCCCTAGTATTTAGGCTTGAGCAAGTGCGTGGATGATGGTACAACTTCCAAGACGGAAAAGAACAGGGGAAGAAAGGAAAAAACAAGAGTACTTTTTACAGAGATGTGGTTTGTGATGTCTGTTCGTGACCAAGGTAGAGATATCAAGTAGACCTTCTGGGATATAGAGGTCTGGGGCAGAGGGGAGAAATTGGATTGGATATATACATTTTGGGGAAAAAACAGTGAGTTGATGATATTTAACAATCATGGACTTGAATGAGATCCTCTAGGGAAAGAGATGAGTAGAAAACAGAGGACCGAGTCCTGGAGTGTTCCACCCTATAGAGGTATGGTTTGAGTGTAGCCAGTTATTAAAAGCACATAACATGATTCCATGCCAATTCCTATTTAGCCTTTAAGAGCAGATGATTATGAGGTATGCCGTTTCAGCCATAGAAAAATAGGAAAAGCTCCCTAGATCATTTCGTATAGCCATTATAATATAATATCCAATGAGAAAAATATATTACCTCAAAAAGAATGCCACTGACCCATCTCATTTATAAATATAGCTGCAAAGAGATTGTACCAACATTTCTATGTTACTTTTGGTTAATATCCAAGAGCAATTCCCTGTTTTGTGATTCTTGTATTATATATGAAGACGTATGATAACTCTTAAGGGTATATTATGATAAGCTAAAGATGTATAATGTAAGCTAAAGATGTATATTCCACATCATAGAAAAAGATAGACAGTTCCCCAGTTCATTTTGTGAAGCCAATAAAATTTAATAGCCGATTAGAAAAAAAATAGTGTAGAAAATAATATAGTATAAAATATATCGGCCCATCTGTAAATATTCTACATGAAATATCTGAAAAAAGACTGTATCAAGATTCCTGTGGCAGATACTGCTGGTTAATAACCAACAGCAAGCCGTACTCTCTTACTTGCTAACAGAACCTCTCCATTACTTGGGCAGTGATGTGTTAAGATATGGGCAGTGTCTCATGATTGGTCTCAGCCATCTTGTTCCCCTTTATTAGCGATTGGTTTAGGGGTGTGTATGTTACCCTGTGCTGGTCAGTGAGACATGGAAAATTTGCTGGTGGCTTGAGTGAAGGATACTCCTTTGTGATAAAGGATCAATGAAGTGAAAACCTTACCACAAGCCCACATCTTTGGGATGCTGGTATGAGGATGTGTTGTTGTTAGACCTTGAGACCATGAGGAGAAACATGGCAGACCTATGTTGTGACCATCATGCAGAAACAGGGTGAATCCCCACCCAAAACTTGGTTCAGATGTCAAGACTGATGTAACACATACACACTAAGAGGGAACGAACATGTTTATAACTTACCTAATGGGACTGTCTGGAGAGAGCAGCCAGGCCTCCACAAATGGCTTAAGACAGCAAGGAAAGGAGACTGGTTTGGGATTTTAATGGTGGATGGGGCAGGGGTCTGTGTGGTTTGAAACTCCTGTCGGCACCAAAGGAGGAAGGACTTAGGCTTTCTTATTAACTTGCCCAGATGTGGGACCCAGGGAGAGAGTGAGGGTTGAGGCTTAAAAGCTGTCAGCAGTCAAACATCAAAAAATGGAGTCAGGCTCTTCATTATAATTCACCCCGGATGTTTGAGTGATGACAAAAATGTACCATGCTTCATTTAATCAAATCGGAACTTGTTTAAATAAGCCATTATAGCACTCTATGAGGCCTAAAGTCTGTAGCCTGTAAGGAAAGTGAAAGTTTCACTGAATATCTTGTTCAAGAGCCTAGTATTTTATATACTGAGAAACAAAATGAGTGCCTTGGTCACTATCAGTAATGTTTGGAACTCCAAAGGGGATAAAGAGTGTCTTGGGGAGGCCTTATATTGTGGTTTCAGTATATGTACAGGCATATGTGATCTTGATTTTATGTGGGGTATCTGTGAAGCAAGAGTTCTTCACCCCAAAGGGGGAAACCCCAAACAAAGAATTATTGTTGCTGCCATTGGCTGGACCAGAGAGCCAGATCATTGGCAACAGTCTACGAGTCTAAAATGGTGCAGATGGGGCTGATTCTTGGCCAGGGAAAATAGTTCTGAGATGCGGGCTTGAAATTTGGGCAATTGTGTTGACTCTTCTGTCTTATCCTTTATCAGGAATGTCCTGGTTAAGGGATGAAAACAATAGCTCTCCAGTGAACTTCTGTCGCATGTGACAGACATTACCATCCGTAAAATGTACGAACTCCTGTTACTGTTCACTCAGTTGATCCCAAGGGGCCTCCCAGGTAGCCAAGGAGTCTGGTAGAGGGGTGGCTTCTGCCAGCACCATGCCATCTGGCAAAGAACTGAGGACAGGGGAGGCCACCCCTCCTGCAGATGGGATATGCCAGAGGACCTAGGTTTGGTTCTTTTTTTTTTTTTAAGATTTTATTTATTTATTTGAGAGAGAGAGAGAGAGAGAATACAGAGGGAGAGTGAGAGAGAGAAGCAAGACTCCCCGCTGAACAGGGAGCCCGATGCAGAGCTCGACCCCAGGACCCTGAGATCATGATCTGAGCCAAAAGCAGACACTTAACCGACTGAGCCACCCAGGTGCCCCCAGATTTGATTCTGTCCTGTAGCAGAGGAGGACTTTGTGGTCATGACAAACTGACGGGTGCTGCTCCCATGACCCAATGCATAGTGGGCAGCTGGGTATGGAGGATCATGGGCTCAGGGCCTGTGGGACTTTGGTTTCCAGGAAAGCCCAGCGTTGTGGCCAGCAATTGGCTCTCCTATAGCATACAGCACAGAGCTGCAGAGGACAGGTGTGCTTTTTTTAAAGATTTTATTTATTTATTTCACAGAGAGAGAGCAAGCGAGCGAGAGCACACAAGAACAGGGAGCGGCAGGCAGAGGAGAAGCAGGCTCCCTGCTGACCAGAGAGCCCGATGTGGGACTCGATCCCAGGACCCTGGGATCATGACCTGAGCCGAGGGCAACCGCTTAACCGACTGAGCCACCCAGGCGCCCCTGCAGAGGACAGGCTTTTGCACCAGAAGCCCATAGGTAACTTGTGGCCGGTATGGGTGGTGCAGAGACTCCAGGAGGCAGGAGAAAGGAGTCTGGTGGAGGGGCACTAGTGAGAGTGGCTGTTGTAATGCAATTTTGACAGAATCTGGAGCCTCTTGTTGGAAAGGGGTCCATTCAAGGTAGACTGATTTACAAATAACTGCAGAAATGGGCTTAAGGAAAATTTGTAAATGAGGACTATGTTGCCTACAGAGCCCAAAAGGCCTAAAAGATGTTGGGCTTGGGGTTTTTTTAAAGATTTTATCTATTTTTATTTTTGCACGTGTGCACACAGGCATGTGCAAGAGTGAGAGAGAGTGAGGGAGCAAGGGGAGGGGGAGGGGCCGAGGGAGAAGCAGACTCCCTGCTGAGCAGGGAGCCCACTGCTGGACTCTGGGATCACAACCCAAGCAGAAGGCAGATGCTTAACCAACTGAGCCACCCAGGTACCCAGGCTTGTTTTAATATTGTGGGAGTTGAGAGAGTCAATAGCTGTTTCTCGACAGTGTTAGGTATGGAGGGGCCCTTGGTTTACCAAATAATTTTCAGGAATTTACTGAAATGGCAGGGCCTTGCACTATGAGTGAGGCAATGGCCCATCCACTTTGCCGATCTCCCTTGTAAGTATTCGTGTGCCCTGAATAAGTGTGCCAAATGAATATCCTCAGGGGAGGGTGTCATGAATATAATGCTATACGTGTGCCCCTGGAAAAATCTAGATGCAGTTAAGATCATGTCTGCAAAGACTGTGTGCGATGGCCCGGCTACTGTGGTACTCCATAGATAACCAGGTAAAGGTATATCGTGTCCCTTAGGTAAAGGGAAACTGCCGGTAGAATAGACACTGAACAGAACATATGAGCCAAACCTATTATGGAAAAATATTTACCAGTTGCTGATCAGATACTCTGTAATTTCAATATTTTGAGTATGGGGGCCTTAATGAATGGGACCACAACACTGAAGCTGCAGTAATCCCCTGGGAGGCACCATGCGTTCTTTCTAAGTTTAAGAACAAGTGAAATTGAATTGTTAAATGGAGGAGTAGTGGTTAACAATCACTCTTTCCCTAAATAGATGTTATATAATGGGTTTCAATCCTTGAAGGCCCTATTTAAACTTACATTGGACCTTATTAGCTTTTTTAACAGGTATGTAGAGGGGAGAAGGTCCATGTGGTCTCATTTTTTTTAAAGATTTTATTTATTTATTTGACAGAGAGAGAGAGACAGCCAGTGAGAGAGGGAACACAAGCAGGGGGAGTGGGAGAGGAAGAAGCAGGCTCCCAGCGGAGCAGGGAGCCCGATGCGGGGCTGGATCCCAGGACCCTGGGATCATGACCTGAGCCGAAGGCAGACGCTTAACGACTGAGCCACCCAGGCGCCCCAGAAACACTGTTCTCATTTTTTAAAGCCAATTTGTAAGTGCCAAAGATTTAATTTTAATTTATTACCCATTGGGTTAGAGCATCTGTGTCCTTATTATGGGATATTTTAGGGCAATGGGTGCTACCGTCACAGGGAATTTAGGCAAGGCTATTGTCCCGATGGTGAAGATGAGGCATAACTGTCCTCTATTTTATGTTGTAGTAACTTCCCTACGAGTACAGGGGTTCTGTTCAAATTTAGAAGGATCCTCAGGTATCACTATAATTTGAGCCCAAGTATTGGTTAAGGCCATCAAAGTTTGCTAGTTGATGCATTTCAGCAGATATTAAAGTTAGTTCAGAAGCTATGTTGTAGAGGCACAAAAGCCAATCAGCACACTTTTATCTCTTTGTTTTATAAATTCGTTTAGTAAATTTTGGATCTTCAGTTGAGTCAAACTGTGGACCTCTGTTTCATTGTTTTGTTTCTTCCCCTGTATCCCATTCCTCCCTCCCTCCCTCCCTCCCTCCCTCCCTTCCTTCCTTCCTTGTTTTCTGCTTGCTTGCTTCCTTCCTCCCTTTTTCTTTCTTCCTTTCTTTCTTTTTTTTTCTTTCTTCCTTCCTCCCTCCCTCCCTTCCTCCCTCCCTCTCTCTCTCTCTCTCTTTCTTCCTTCCTTCCTTCCTTCCTTCCTTCCTTCCTTCCTTCCTTCCTTCCT
>NW_024423319.1:29709938-29712043 GCF_017311325.1 Ursus maritimus
AGGACAGGCTTTTGCACCAGAAGCCCATAGGTAACTTGTGGCCGGTATGGGTGGTGCAGAGACTCCAGGAGGCAGGAGAAAGGAGTCTGGTGGAGGGGCACTAGTGAGAGTGGCTGTTGTAATGCAATTTTGACAGAATCTGGAGCCTCTTGTTGGAAAGGGGTCCATTCAAGGTAGACTGATTTACAAATAACTGCAGAAATGGGCTTAAGGAAAATTTGTAAATGAGGACTATGTTGCCTACAGAGCCCAAAAGGCCTAAAAGATGTTGGGCTTGGGGTTTTTTTAAAGATTTTATCTATTTTTATTTTTGCACGTGTGCACACAGGCATGTGCAAGAGTGAGAGAGAGTGAGGGAGCAAGGGGAGGGGGAGGGGCCGAGGGAGAAGCAGACTCCCTGCTGAGCAGGGAGCCCACTGCTGGACTCTGGGATCACAACCCAAGCAGAAGGCAGATGCTTAACCAACTGAGCCACCCAGGTACCCAGGCTTGTTTTAATATTGTGGGAGTTGAGAGAGTCAATAGCTGTTTCTCGACAGTGTTAGGTATGGAGGGGCCCTTGGTTTACCAAATAATTTTCAGGAATTTACTGAAATGGCAGGGCCTTGCACTATGAGTGAGGCAATGGCCCATCCACTTTGCCGATCTCCCTTGTAAGTATTCGTGTGCCCTGAATAAGTGTGCCAAATGAATATCCTCAGGGGAGGGTGTCATGAATATAATGCTATACGTGTGCCCCTGGAAAAATCTAGATGCAGTTAAGATCATGTCTGCAAAGACTGTGTGCGATGGCCCGGCTACTGTGGTACTCCATAGATAACCAGGTAAAGGTATATCGTGTCCCTTAGGTAAAGGGAAACTGCCGGTAGAATAGACACTGAACAGAACATATGAGCCAAACCTATTATGGAAAAATATTTACCAGTTGCTGATCAGATACTCTGTAATTTCAATATTTTGAGTATGGGGGCCTTAATGAATGGGACCACAACACTGAAGCTGCAGTAATCCCCTGGGAGGCACCATGCGTTCTTTCTAAGTTTAAGAACAAGTGAAATTGAATTGTTAAATGGAGGAGTAGTGGTTAACAATCACTCTTTCCCTAAATAGATGTTATATAATGGGTTTCAATCCTTGAAGGCCCTATTTAAACTTACATTGGACCTTATTAGCTTTTTTAACAGGTATGTAGAGGGGAGAAGGTCCATGTGGTCTCATTTTTTTTAAAGATTTTATTTATTTATTTGACAGAGAGAGAGAGACAGCCAGTGAGAGAGGGAACACAAGCAGGGGGAGTGGGAGAGGAAGAAGCAGGCTCCCAGCGGAGCAGGGAGCCCGATGCGGGGCTGGATCCCAGGACCCTGGGATCATGACCTGAGCCGAAGGCAGACGCTTAACGACTGAGCCACCCAGGCGCCCCAGAAACACTGTTCTCATTTTTTAAAGCCAATTTGTAAGTGCCAAAGATTTAATTTTAATTTATTACCCATTGGGTTAGAGCATCTGTGTCCTTATTATGGGATATTTTAGGGCAATGGGTGCTACCGTCACAGGGAATTTAGGCAAGGCTATTGTCCCGATGGTGAAGATGAGGCATAACTGTCCTCTATTTTATGTTGTAGTAACTTCCCTACGAGTACAGGGGTTCTGTTCAAATTTAGAAGGATCCTCAGGTATCACTATAATTTGAGCCCAAGTATTGGTTAAGGCCATCAAAGTTTGCTAGTTGATGCATTTCAGCAGATATTAAAGTTAGTTCAGAAGCTATGTTGTAGAGGCACAAAAGCCAATCAGCACACTTTTATCTCTTTGTTTTATAAATTCGTTTAGTAAATTTTGGATCTTCAGTTGAGTCAAACTGTGGACCTCTGTTTCATTGTTTTGTTTCTTCCCCTGTATCCCATTCCTCCCTCCCTCCCTCCCTCCCTCCCTCCCTTCCTTCCTTCCTTGTTTTCTGCTTGCTTGCTTCCTTCCTCCCTTTTTCTTTCTTCCTTTCTTTCTTTTTTTTTCTTTCTTCCTTCCTCCCTCCCTCCCTTCCTCCCTCCCTCTCTCTCTCTCTCTCTTTCTTCCTTCCTTCCTTCCTTCCTTCCTTCCTTCGTTTCTGT
>NW_024423319.1:29712053-29732154 GCF_017311325.1 Ursus maritimus
CTTCCTTCCTTCCTTCCTTCCTTCCTTCCTTCCTTCCTTCCTTCCTTCTTTCCTCCTAGCTACATTTCCCAGGACTCTTTGTCTTTTTACTTTAAAAAATTTTTTATTTACAATTCAATTTAATTAATATATAGTGTATTATTAGTTTCAGGGGTAGAGTTTAGTGATTCATCAGTTGCATGTAACACCCAGTGCTCATTACAGCAAGTGCCCTTCTTAATGCCCATCACCCCATTATCCCTTCCCCCCAACCCACTTCCCCTCCAGCAACCCTCAGTTTTCCTACAGTTAAGAGTCTCTTATGGTTTGTCTCCCTCTCTGATTTCGTCTTATTTTATTTTTCCCTCCTTTCCTCTATGTTCATCTGTTTTGTTTCTTAAATTCCACATATAAGTGAAATCATATGATATTTGTCTTTCTCTGACTGACTTATTTTGCTTAGCATAATACCCTCTAGTTCCATCTATGGCAAATGGCAAGATTTCGTTCTTTTTGAAGGCTGAGTAATATTCCTCTGTGTGTGTGTGTGTGTGTGTGTGTGTGTGTGTGTGCCACTTCTTTATCCATTCATCTGTCAATGGACATCTGGGCTCTTTCCATATTTTAACTATTGTGGACATTGCTGCTATAAACATTGGGGGAATTTGCCTTCCTTTATGTTTCCAGTTAGGGTAAGACACAATCGGGTTTATTGTGGGAGATTTGGAGGACCAAAGTGAAGCGGTGGCCATTTTGTAGCTTGAACATATTGGGCTTTTTTCATTGATTCACCTTATTGACACAAGGCAGCAGCTGGGTTTGGAACTGTTCCGCCTTCTGCTGGATCCTCCTTTGGCTCCTCTGACTCCTGGGCCAGGTGCGTGGATTTAGTTCTGTGATGAGGTGTCTTGGCCTCTGCAGGGTACCCGTTCCATCAAGGTCAGAGGAAATAAGAACTGACGAAGGCTTCAGTCTATCCTCAGGGGTGCCAGCTCATGTTTGTGGGTACCACTGTGGTTTTATTCTCTCCCACTTTACATTATGTCCATCTTGCTTTCCTGATTTTCTACACTGTGGACTTCAAGTTTCAGCATCAGATGTAAAGATAACAGCTCTACAGAGACTCCTTAACCAGGTCCCACAATTGTACAAGGGAAAATCTCTATAGCAAATCCCTTATAAATTAATGTATACATCTGTGCACATGTGCGTGCACACACACACACACACACACACGCAGTAGTTCTACTACTTTGATTGAAGCCTGACTGACACACTTTGAAGTAAAACTTAACAGAAAAGATGGTAGATTCCACTACTGGCCAAGATGACATACTAGGGACTGGATTTACTCTCCCACCAGAAAAAAAAAAAATTTTTTTAATGGACAAAAGATATGAAATAACAGTTTTAAAGCCATTGGCCGTTAAGTAATAAAGGACAGTGATCCCTGAGAAATGAGGTGAACCCCATGTTTGTGTAGTATACTGTCTGGAGTGAGTGTCCAGGCCATGGTGTAAGGAGAGGGAAACCAGGTGGAACCTGAAAAACTGAGGAGATGGAGTGGAGAATCTGGGGAGACTGTGGCAGCTGGAGTTTGCAAGACAGAGTACTAGATAGGAGAGATGTATAGAGAGAGGACTCCGCAGACCTAGAGCATGTCCCCCCCAGCACTAATATGCACGTACATCAGAGGAAACTACCCAAGGCTAAGGAATTAACCACACAAAAGGATTGGAGCACAGACAGAACTATACTGAACTATACACTTAAAAATAGTTAGGATTTTTTTAAAAGATTGCTTATTTATTTATTTGACAGAGAGAGAGAGAGCACAAGCAGGCAGAGTGGCAGGCAGAGGGAGAGAAAGAAGCGGGCTCCCCACTGAGCAGGGAGCCTACCATGGGGCTCGATCCCAGGACCCTGGGATCATGACCTAAGCCAAAGGCAGGCACTTAACTGAATGAGCCACCCAGGTGCCCCTCAAAATGGTTAGGAGGTAAATTTTATGTTTGTGTATTTTTTACCACAATAAAAAACTATACTAAAGAAATAGAAATGGGCAAAGAGATTTTTTGCAAAAATGTTTATTGCTATATAATTTGTAATATCAACCAAAAAAGGTAGTGACTTTAATCACAATTTGGAATTGGTTAAATACATTTTGATGCGTCCATACTCTGAATAGTACATAATACTATTTAGTTATGAAAAGTCATGTTGCAAAAAAAAAAAGGTGCTTGGTTAAGGCTAAGAATAGCAATGTAGTGTGGTGTTTATAATATAGGCAGAAGAAAAATGTATGATGATAGCACAAAGATGAAAATGGAAGTATATTGTTGCGAATTTCCTACACTATATGAGAAGTGGTACAATATGACTTCGAGGTAGACAGTGATATGTTAAAAATATCTACTACGAACCCTAAAGCAATGTCTAAAAAAAACCCCAAACAAATAAACCAAGCAATATAGCTAATAAATCAAAGGGGATAAAGGGGAATCATTTTTAAAACCCAATTCATTCAAATAGAAGGCAGAAAAAAGAAGAAGGGAGAAACAATGAACAAACAAGACAAACAGAAAATGAAGAGCAAGATGATAGATTTAAATACAATGCATATCAATAGTCGTGTTATTTATAAATAGTCTAAACAATTCAAGTAACTGGTAGAGATTGTCAGGATAAGAAAAAACCTGAGACCCAACTATGTGTGGTCTACAATAAACCCACCTTAGATAATAAAGACACAAATAGGCTAAAGTATAAGAATAGAAAAAAAAAATACATTCTGCTAACACCAATCGAAGTAAAGCTGAAATGGTGACTTTAATTTCAAACAAAGTAGGTAGCAGAGCAGCAAACACAAAGAAGACTTGAAAAGTGTGATCAATAAAAAAATATGATTAATCAACTTGACTTAATTGATATTTATAGAACACTATACCTACACACATCACAATACGTATTTCAGGTGATAATTTGCCAAAATAGACAATATTCTGAGTTATAAAACAAGTCGATATATTTAAAATCATTTAGATAATATGAAGTATGTTGTCTTACTGCAATGGAAAATTAAATTAGAAATCAATAACAGAAAGATATCTGTAAATCCCCAAATATTTGGAAACTAAATAATGCCACTTCTAAATATTTCTTGAGTTAAAGAAGAAATCAAATGGGAAATTAGAAAGTGTTTTGAAGGGAATTAAAATAAAAACACAATATATCAGAATTATTGAGGTGTAGCTGAAGCATAAGCTTATTAGAGGAAAATTTAAACATGTTTAAATGTATTGTTTAAATCTAAACATACTTGGAAATTTATAGAACTAAATGCTTACATTAGAAAAGAAAAAAAAAAAAGAAAAGAAGAAAGGTCCAATTGAATGACCTGAGTTTCCACTTTAAGAAACCAAAAATGTAAGGGCTAATTAAATGCAAAATAATTTTTGAAAATTAGAACAGGAATCAATGAGGTAGAAAACAGTAAAACAATAGAGGAAAACCAGTGAAATCTAAAGCTGGTCTTTAAGGAAATCAGTGAAATTGATAAACCTCCAGGCAGACTCATTAGGGAAAAAAAGTGAAAAGATACAAATTACCAATATAAGGAATGAAAGACAATACATCACTACAGATTCATACAGACATTAAAAGGCTTATAAGGAAATATTATGACAACTTTATGCCACAAAAATATCAATCCAGAGTATATTTTCACATATCAAGATATATCTTTTCCTCTAAATCTGGATTTGAACATCGTCGTTGGTGTTCCAGTTTGGGTTCTCCAGAAACAGATGCTGAAATGGAGCGAGGGTGTCAGATGTTCGTCAGGGATCAACACCCACGAAAGGCGGATGAAGTAGGATTGGGCCAGTGGAGAAGCTGAAAGGTGATATGGGCCAAACAGAGACTGGTGGCCCGGCAAAGAAAGGGCTTTGGAATGAATATTGCCGATCAGCGTGGCCCCATGTCAAACTCAGTTACACATGTGGGCTGCCCCAGGAAGGGTGTAACTTGGGCGGAGAGAGACTGCAGCTGAGGCATGCCCTGAGAACGCTGACAGCTACCTCGGGTCGCTGCCCTTCTCAGAGCTGAGCAGCAACTTTTTCCTGGAAGAGGCAGCTAGGTAGTATATGTCATTGTCTACCACAATATACCACTTGTGCCACTGGGATACATTTCTTTCTGTATATTTGGGGGACAGATTCTACAGGACTCTATAAGGTCTTTTCTCCTGAGGGGAAACTTAGAAGAGAGAGGTCAGTGTTACAAACTACAGGCAACGCTGCAGACGTTGGTCTTGGGTTCACAATTGATAGTCATCACCTCCTTCCTCTACTATCCATTTTAAATCCCATTTACCCCCCAGTTACCACCTCTGTTGTCTCAGTGGCTTACCTAGTGGTATGACCCAGACCTTTGTCCTTGAGTGGCCTCAATCTCCTCACCACCTCCTTCTCAGTTCAAGGTTGCTCTACCTGTCCATTCATAGTCATAACTGGGAAAGGTAGTACCTAGAAATATTCAAGTGGATCACCTGGTTGCACACACATACCTGTAGGGAAATGGATCAACCCTGGCACCCTGGCAACCTTCATATATCTGTGTAAGCTGCATAGGCAAGGCTCAACTGGTTCGACCTAAGTCTTGGCAGAACACCCTGTGATCCTCCTGGGAACACGGCAAGATAGCAATCTTGTGAGGAGCTGTCGCAAGGCTATTTCTCATAAGCTTCCCTATCTTGCAAGAGGATGCCACAAATCAGGTTCTTATCTACCTCCCTGGTTCCAGTGAGGCCTGGACTATCTGCCTTGGCTTGCTCAGCATGTAGATAAAGGCTCCAACACTTCTTAGCTGTAGTCTAGAATTGGTTCCTCCACAAGGGAGTGATCTATCAGTCTATTATCTGACCCCTGTGGTTCAGCTGTCATCCTGTGGGATTAGAGATGTGGGATCTGACACTGTGCTGATCTTGCTTATGCCATCTATGTAAGTAACAAAGTGTGTGTATCTATTTGGGCTTTTCTCCTTACTGGACAGTTCTCTGACAGAATAGTAATCCAACCTAGCGGCTGCTTCTGCTTAGAGACTACTTGATCCTCCAATCATTCCTCCCTGTTCCCATTGTCCAATAGTAGCCCTATCTCCTGATAGTCAGGGTCAACTGACCAAGTTAAAATGGTGACTCCTCTCCTTGCCTGCTGGACCCTCGACACAAGGAGATCAAAATGCCCAGGTGGCAGCCACAAATTATAGCTCAATATGAACCTTTTACTCTCTATTGGATAGAGCAGTGATTCTCGACTTGGGGCACTTCGGTCTCCCAGAAAACATTTGGAAATATCTGGAGACATTTTTGTTCATCGCAGCTGGGAAGACCGTGCTACTGGCGTCTAGCCAGGGATGCTGTTAAATATCCTATAATGTACAGGACAGCCCCTGCAAAGAAAGAATTATCTAGCCCCGCATGTCATTAGTGGCAAAGTTGAGAAACCCTAGGCTAGAGTGAGCTCCCTTCAGGGCTAGCACCTCTAACCCTAGAAAGTTCAGAATTGCAGGGACGGCAAACATAAAATTCCCCAGATGTGTCCTTGGAAGTGATGGTACGTGTGGCTATTCCTGCTTCCACTCCTTGGCTCCTGAACCCATGTATCCTACTTGAGGGTACACACAATATAAAAATGTTTAATTCAATGAATTTAATGTATTCTGGAGAACAGCATCCTGTCCTCACAAAGTATTTATTTACTTTGAGTTGGTGTTTCAGCTGTTCCTCAGCAGGCAATTCCATTACTTTGTCAGGATATCAGCTTTCCAGGGGGTGTCATATATTACAGAACCAGTAGATCCCATCATCATAGGCCCATTCTTATATCTCCTTTGCTGTAAAATACATCTCCTGGCTTAATGCAATGTTATGTAATATGACATGCCAATTGATCAAATACTCTGTAAGATCTCAGAGAGCAATGTTGACTGGGACCTTGTGATTAAGAAAGGCAAACCCATACGAGGAATAGACATCCACTGCTGTGAAAACAAACTGGTGGTACGTCCAGGAGTGACGTGGCTCATTGTAGTCAATTTGTCACCAAATGGTCAGTGGGACACATAGAGTGATGATGCCATACCAGATGCTCCCTGTTGGTCTAATTTGTTGGTAGGTTAGAGATTCAGAGGTAGCAATAGCCAGACCAGTCTTGGTAAGTATGAATCCATGCTGTTGGGCCCATCTTTAGTCTCCACCTCTGCCATTAAGGCCACCTTGTTCATGTGCTCAACGTGCTAGCACCAAAGGGATGGGCTGATGTCAGCTGACCAAGTAATTTTGTTTACCTGGTTTTTTAGGACCTCTTCCATGGTAGACACTGTCTAGTGAGCATTAACAAGTGATACAAAGATCTTCGTACTTTGTAAGCTTCGCCATATGTTTATCCACATCCCAAACTCTTTTGCCTGCAATTTTCTAGTCATTTTCCTTCCAGGTTCCTAATCAGAGGGCCAGGCCACGAACCCTTTGCCCATAAATCTGTAATCATCTAATCTTAGAAAAAAAAGTCATTGGGGCACCTGGGTGGCTCAGTCAGTTGAGCATCCAACTCTTGGTTTTGGCTCAGCATGATCAAGTCCTATGTGGGGCTCTGTGCTTGGTGGGGAGTCTACTTGAGATTCTCTCTCTCCCTGTCCCTCTGCCACTCACCCTGCACTCTCTCTCTCAAATAAATAAATAAATCTTGAAAAAGGTCATTATAAATATATTTAACATCCTCAATAAAGTACAGAAGGATTGAACATAATAAGTAGAGATGTGGGAAATATAAAAAGGAACCAAATCAGACTTGTGGAAATGAAAACTACAATATCTGAGATCAAATAAGCACTGTATTTTTGATTAATGATAGATTTCCAGTTGTAGAGGAAAATAGTAGTGTATCTGAAGATATAACAATAGAAAATCATTGAAATGAAATGCAGATAGAAAATGAATGAAAAAAGATCAGTGTATCAATGAATTATGGGAAAATTTCAAGCAACCCAATATTATATGTATTCAGAGTCCCTGAAGGAGAGGATGAGGTGGGAGTGATAGCCAAAAGAATATTTGAAGAGGAAATAATAGCTCAGTTATTTCCAAATTTTAGGAAGTCTACAGATCCAAGAAGATCAATGAACTCTCAGCACAAGGAGCATGAAAACTGTGCCAAGCACATAATATCAGATTGCTTAGAAATAGTGATAAAGAGAAAATCTTACAAACAGTGAGGGGAAGGGACGCCTGGGTGGCTCAGTCAGTTAAGCATCTGCCTTCGGCTCAGGTCATGATCCCAGGTCCTACTATCAAGTCCTGCATCCAGTTCCTTGCTCAGCAGGGAGCCTACTTCTCCCTCTGCCTGCCGCTCCCCCTCCTTTTGCACATACTCTCTCTCTCTCTGACAAATAAATAAAATCTTAAAAAATAATAATAAAACAAAAACAATGAGGGAAAAAAATATGTATAAAGGTTAACATCAGATTTCTTGGAGAAACAAGCCAGAAGACAGTGAAGCAATATCTTTAAAGAAGTAAAAGAAAACACTTTTAATCAAGAATTCTTTTTTTAAAAGTAGGTTCCAAGCCCAGTATGGAGCCCAACGTGGGGCTTGAACTCACAACCCTGAGATTAAGACCTAAGCTGAGATCAACAGTCGGATGCTTACCCCACTGAGCCACCCAGGTGCCCCTCCCAATCAAGAATTCTATACTCATCAACATATTTTTCAAAAAGAAAGACAAAAATGAAGACTTTCAGGCATACAAAGGCTGAAAAAAACCATCACCAGCAGTTCCGCACCACTGAACGTGTTAAAGGATATTTTTCAAGCAGAATGAAAGTGATGCTATTTGGAAACCTGGATCTACACAAAGGAATAAAGAGCCCTGGAAATGGTAACTACATGATTAAATAGATAAGATTCTTTTTCTTATTATTTAAATCTCTTTTTAAAACAATTAATTGTTTAAATAAAAATAATAATGTGTTGTGGGACTTATGATATGTGAATAAGTAAGTAAAATGTATGATAACAGTAGCCAAAGGTCTGGATGGGGAAAATGGAAGTATACTATGGTAAGGTTCATATACAATACATGAAATGGTATAATAGAACTTGAAGATAGACTGTGATGTTAAAGATGTAAACTCTAATCCAGTGGTTCTCAGTCAGGGGTGATTTTGGTCCCCGGAGGACATTCAACAATGTCTGGAGACATGTTTGGTTTCCAAAACTGATATTTATTGGATAGAGGCCAGGAATGGTGCAAAATGCATAGGGCAGTCCCCAAAACAATTACCTGGCCCCAAATGTCAACAAGGCTGAGAAAAAACTGCTATAAATCCTAAAGCATGCATTGAAATAGAACCTTTCTTGCAGAAATTAACAAGCAGATCCAAAAGTTTAAATAGAAGTTAAAAGGAAAAAAATCCAAAAAAGGTCTTTAAAAAGAAGAACAAAGTTGGAAGATTCATACTTCCCAAACACAACTTGCTACAAAGCTATAGTAATTAAAAGATTGCAGTAACTCAAGGGGTGCCTGGGTGGCTCAGTCAGTGAAGCGTCTGCCCTCAGCTCAGGTCCTGGAATTGAGCCCTGCGTCTCCCCACTCAGCAGGGAGCCTGCTTCTCCCTCTGCCCATTGCTCCCCCTGCTTGTGCTCTCTTGCTCTCTCTGTCAAATAAATAAATAAATCTTAAAAAAAAAAAAAGACTGTGGTAACTCAAAGTGGTCATAGATCTAAATGTACCAGCAGAAGCTCTAAAACACCTAGGAGAAAACATAAGAGTAAACTTCATGACCTTGAGTTAGGGAAGAGTTTCTTAGATATGAGACCAAAAGCACAAGCAACCAAAGAAAAAATATATAAATTGTTCTTCACCCAAATCAAAAACTTTTTCACTTCAAAGGATTCTATCAAGAACTTGAAAGGACAACCCATAAAATGGGAGAAAATTTATGTAAATCTTATACTTGATAAGGGTCTAATATCCAGACCATAAATAGCTCTAACAAAAATAGTAAAAAGACAACTGAACTAAAAATGAGCACAGAATCTGAACAGATAGCTCTCCAAAAAAAATATACAAATGGTCAATGAGCACATGAAAAAAATATTCAATATCATCAGTCATCAGGGAAATGCAAAACGTAAATCAAAATCACAATGAGATGCCACTGCATAACCGGTGGGATGACTATAATTGAAAAAATGGACAGTAACAAGTGTAGGCAAGGATATAGAGAAATTGGAACTTGCATTTACTGCTGGTGGGACTGTAAAATGGTGCAGCTGCTTTGGAAAACAGCCTGGCAGTTCCTCTAAAAGTTAAACAAGAGGTTGCCATATGACCCAGAAATTTCTCTCCCTCTGTCTATAGATGAATAGATAGGTGGATAGATAGATAGTCATATGGGTGGATGGATACATACATACATACATACATAGATATTCTCATTCCCATTAGCAATCACTCTCTATTCCACCCCCCTCCAGCCCCTCCCTGGCAACTGCTGCTATGTTTGGTGTCTTTATGGATTTGCCTATTCTGGACATGCCATATAAATGGGATCATGTATGTGGCCTTTTGTTTCTGGCTTCTTTTACTTAGCATAATGTTTTGAGGTTTGTCCATGCTATAGCATGGATCTGTTCATAGCTTTTATAGCTGAATAATATCCCATTATATGGCTATGCCATACTTTTATTCATTCATTAGTTGATGGACATTGAGTTATTTCCACTTTTTGTTTATTATGAATAATGCTGCTATGAACATTCGAGTACATGCTTTTGGGGGGACTTATGTTTTCAGCGATCTTTGGTGTATATCTAGGAGTGGAATTTCTGGGTCATATGGTAAACTCTATGTTTAACCTTTTGAAGAACTGCCAAACTGTTTTTCCAAAGTGGCTTCACCATTTTACGTTATCTCCAGCCGTTTATGAGGGTTCTAATTTCTCCACATCCTCAACAACACTTGTTATTGTCCTTTCTTTTAATAGCCATTGTAGTGGATGTGAAATGGTCTCTTATTGTGGTTTTGATTTGCACTTCCCTAATGACTAATAATGTTTAACATCTTTTCATATACTTATTAGTCATTTGTGTATCTCTTTTGGAGAAATATCTATTTAGACTCTTTGCACACTTTTGTATTTAAGAAACTATTGTTTAATCCAAGGTCACAAAGATTTATGTCTATATTTCTTCTAAGAGTTTTATAATTTTTGCTCTTTTTTTTTTTTTAAAGATTTTATTTATTTATTTGACAGAGACAGAGACAGCCAGCGAGAGAGGGAACACAAGCAGGGGGAGTGGGAGAGGAAGAAGCAGGCTCATACCGGAGGAGCCTGATGTGGGGCTCGATCCCACAACGCCGGGATCACGCCCTGAGCCGAAGGCAGACGCTTAACCGCTGTGCCACCCAGGCGCCCCTATAATTTTTGCTCTTAAATTTAGATCTTTGATCCATTCAGGGTTAATTTTTGTATATGGTGTGAGGTAAGGGTCCAAATTAACATTTTTACATGTGGATTGTCCCAGCACCATTTGTTGAAGAGACTATTCTTTGACTATTGAATGGATGTAGCACTGTTTTCAAAAATCAACTGGCCATAGATGTATGGGTTTATTTTTGAAATTTCAGTTCTATTCCATTGTTCTGTATGTCTATCCTTATGACAGTACCACACTGTTTTAATTACTCCAGTGTTGTAGTAAGTTTTGAAATTGGGATGTATGAGTCTTCCAGATTTGTTCTTCTTTTTCAAAATTATTTTGGCTTTTCCCGAGTCCCTTACATTTCCAAGTTAATTTTTGGATTACCATATCAATTTCTCGGGGAAAAAAGGAAGTTGGATTTTGAAAGGATTGTATTGAATATGTAGATCAATTTGGAAAGTATTGCCATTTTAGCAATATTAATCCTCTAATCCATGAACATGGGTCTTTCCATTTATTTAGCTCTTTTATTTCAACAATGCTATGTAGTTTTCAGTGCACAAGTCTTGCATTTCTTTTGTTACTCTTTTCCTAAGTATTTTGTTTTTTATGCAATTGTAAATGGAATTGTTTTGTTAATTTCTTTTTTTTAATTGTTCACTGCTATTGTATAGAAAGACAACTGATTTTTGTATACTGATCTTTTATCTTGCAGTGTTGGTGAACTTGTTTATTAGCTGTAATAGTCTTTTAGTAGATTCCTTAGGATTTTCTATATTCGAGACGATATCATCAGCTGGAGGATTAGAGGGGGAAAGGATGTCACCCTTATCCTGATTCTCATTTATGAACATGTTTGTCCTTGATGGAAGACAAATACTTTTCTGATTCAAGTTAACTGTATTACGAAGGTCGTATCATTCTGTTCTGGAAAGAAAATGTCTTATGGAAGCCAGACATTTAATGCAGAGTTGAATTGTAGAATGTTTTTTGGTAAAGATAAAGTGGAATAAATCAAGGCAGCTTCTTTCTCTCTCTCTTCGCCCTCCCTTTCTTTCAAGTGAAAGATGTCAACAAAATGCTGGGGTAGAGTGAAAGGACTGTTCTTTGGAGATCATAATGTTAAAATTTTGAAAAGATTTTAGTTTAAAAGTTCAGATACAACCATAAACAGGTGTAGGATTACCTCCCTACAAGATCACCTTGGGCTAGCTTAGTCCTTCAACAAGGTCACCACTCCTCTCAAGGCAGTCAGCTGTACATGACTCAGTCTTTCTGGGTTGTGGGAGTCACTTCCTATGCCTGTCCCTTGGGGGTCTAGGGAAGGTAAGAGTTTAGCTTATACTAGCCTGGGTTATTGTGCTTTTCTCTGTGGTTCCCCGCATCTGCACATTTATAAGTAATCTTTTTGGAAATAACCCCCCTTCCAATTATTGCATTTTGTCAGGTGTGCTATTTTTTGTTGCAACCCTGGTTGATGTTATGGCCATACAGGAGCCTGCACAAAGTACATCCTGCCAGACTGAGAGCCTATCATATCCTTCTTAAGCCTTTTAGATCTTCCTATCAGCGTTTCTAGCCCTTCTAGCCTGCAACTAAAGAACTTTGTGAAGTAAGCAGGGCTATTCAGTCTTTCAACTCCTTTTTCCTCGCCCTTTGCCTCCATCCATCCTGCCCTTCCTCCCCACCACCACACACATCGAAACCTCTGTTTTCTGCCTAGATAAAAGCACAGTGTAAATCACACTTCTGCATGACTTGGCTAAATTACTCAATCATGTTTGAGTATTTTAAGAGGAAATTAGTAAGGAAAATGAATCTGACAAAGAGCCAAATAGGGGAAATGTATTGGGATCACAGACCTCACCCCAATCAAACCATATAAACCTAGTAGACCTTGGGCCAGGGCAGCTTCCCAAGAAAGAAGGGATTTCTACAGCAGCTTAGTCTCTTGAGTCAAACAAGGGAGTGGAAATATTTCTGTCTTTAATTGCAATTACCATTAGAGATTTGCTCTGGGAAATCATTTGTGACCAGATGTGCCCTAAGTCACTTAGCCAGGCTTTCATCAAGCAATTGAAGCTTCTCTTTGGCTTTTGGCTCCTTCTCCCAACCTCAAAGTTTCTCTTGGTGTTCTTTTCATACACAAACAAATGGAACAATTTATACCAAGACTCGATGAAGAAAGGAAGTTTGCTCTGACGAAACAGTCTTCCGAAAAGCCAGAGTGTAGAGACTACAAAAGGAAAAATGCTCCGAAATGAAACAACTTTTAGTTTCATCCTCCTGTGGTTAAACCCCAAGAGTCAAAAAAAAAAAAAAAAGGTAGGGGGAAGCAGAAGAAAAAGGTTTTAAACTAATAAGCTGTCAATTGTCAAGTTTTCCACCCACATGACTGCCCAGTATTCCTGTGGGAAAATCAGTGGTACCGTCTAGAAAGAGAAAACCATACACTTCTTTTTTATTTCAATTTATTGTTGTCAACAATTCCTCAATACAATAATAATGTTTTCTACATGAAGAGTCCCAGCAAATAGATGCCTAAGAAAAGTTACTTTAGGATAATGATTTCAGAGGGGTGAGAAATCATAAATCTAGCATGGACAAAACCACGAAGGCATTTGGAAGTAGTAATTCTCATTGACAATCAAGTAAAACCAAGTGCATTGCAACAGATGGTATACAGATCAAATCCCGGTGTGAAACGGTAGGGGGGGAAGATTTAAATTAATCCACCGGAAGTTTATTGAACTGTCAGAATTCCATTTTAGTGAGTATATATTATAATATCCAGTTCTGCGTGATAACGCTATTTTTTCACGTCCCATCCGACAACCCAAACCATCCTAGTACTATTCAATACTGCTTGGAAACTGTGGATACAATGGATTCCACTGAATGAGAAATACTGTACGACAAAGGATTCATAATTCCTTGTCTGTGTAATAGTCAACGCATTTAACAGGATAATGTATTATGTATAAAATATAGCACCAGTAGTTGAATTCCTGTGAAATGTTAACTATTCTAACTCAAATTTGACATATGTTTCAAAATGTTTGGGGTATCATCCATTGATTTTTAAAAAGATGGTACTTCCTGGTAAGCAGCAGCTCAGAGTAGAAAGAGCACTGGACCTGGAGTCAGATGCAATGCAGGTTGTTTTCTCTAAACACTCTAGTATCCTTTCCAGATCTAATGTTCTATTATCTTTTACTACTGAAGTTTGAGAGTTTGATTATTTGAGGTAATCTTGAAATGGTTTTAAAGTTACCGTCTTCAGATATTTTGTTCTTTCTTTTTAAAGATTAGTTTTAGAAATGGAATTTGGTAAGAACAGGAGTTGGGAGGAGACAGTTTCACTGGTTTTTGTTTTTTTGTATTTTCCACAGATCTGCTGTCGAATATCTTTTATCACTTGTTAATAGAGGTCGGCTCCCCTCTACTCTGTTGACAAGGGTTGGAAAGCTGGAAGGAGATTCCCAAGAGCAGCCGCAGTGCTTTCTGCCACAAGCGAAAGAGAAAAACACTATCTGAGAGACTAGATTGGTGTGGTGTGTTTACATAACTGGCTCAAGTTCCCGAGGTTAAATAGCTTAGAATTTCTTAAGAGAGTTCACTTAAGCAAATGTTGCATTTGTTCTCAGATTTCCTTCTCCCCAACCTCACTTGTGTTTACATCTCCACATCGGTGTCTGACCAATAGGAATCGCAAGCTTTAAATTGATCACATCTTGCTCTCCAATCTTGCTTCTCTCTTGGATTCCCAGTCTTGATCAACAGTATCACCATCACACTGGTTCTAGCCAAGTTCAAAGCCTTGGAGCCATTCTTGATCCCCCTTGTCCCTCATTGCCCATTCCCCAGTCTTGCCCTCTCCAACCCACCCTTCACACTGTAGCTGCCAAAGTGCTCTTTCTAAAGTGCAAATATGATCGCAGAGCTTCCCCGCTTAAAATACTTTAATGACTCCTTTTCACATATTGGATCAAACTCAAAGTCCTCTTTCAGTACCCGTATACCTCTCTAGCCCAATCCCCTGCCCCTCGCGGCCATTCCTTGGAGCCCCTTACACTCCAGTTACACGAACTGCTCCCAGTTACCTAAACACACCGCGGTCTTTCGTGATTGTGACTTTGCATGTGAAATTTCCTCTGCTACATTCTCAGCTCAAGTTCGTTACTTTTCCTCGTGTTCCCACAGCATTTCCACCTACTAGTTGTGTATCTCGTCCTACTAGTTCACAGTTACTTCTTTGCTTGTTAGTCTTCACTACCAGACTGCCAGTTCCCTGTTTCGGGAGAAGATAAACATTATAGAGGAGATTCAGACTCTGGATGCTTCTAGGTGGCACTGAAGCTTACTTTGGACCCCGAGACACTAATGCAATTCTCTACGGCTCACTTTTTCTCCTTGTCCCAGCCCTCCCCCTGGTGGAGGTGTTAAGAAGCAGTGGAATGGTCGCATGGCCAAAGATAGACAAAGCAGCCTGGCTGATCCACAACCTGGATAAACATCTGTCCCACATCGTATTCTAGGCAAATGAAACGCTGGCAATGGGCCTTGGATTTGGGGTGGCCTGGCGGGAGCTTTCTGTCTTACTATGTATCAGTTGGCAGACCGTGATTTCAATCCCTAGAGCTGTAGCCAGGGCTCAACATGCCCATCCCGGATGGTCTTGAAGAACATTGTACTCCTGTCAAGCATATAGCCCAAGAATAATTCGCTGGTGGAGATCTTCCTTGTTTTCTCCTTTGCCTGAAGCTGAGACACACCCGTGTGCAGGAATGTTTGCCTTGGGATGATCACACCACAGAGCAAGGAATCCAATGCCAATCACATCCACATGGTAGGTATTCTCCCCAGTTGCTATGGACCCCACCTCCTCGAAAAAGTCATAGGAAAGGTGTTCATTTCTATTCCAGCACGATATCCAGTTAGCACTGCTTTCTGTCCCAGTTGAAGGTAACCTAGTCTTCAAATCAGTATTATTTAGTTGCCCATTTGAGGCAGCCAGTTCCTCAAACACCCTTGGATATAGAGTTCTCTAGGTATGGTAGCCCTAGGTGTATTCTGAGTTGGTCTGATTGGTGATTCCCGGGGAAGGAACTTGCCAGGCAGGTTAAGAAAAAAAATTTTTTTTAAATGTTATCAGCCTGGTTGGGAGGAATCTCACCTCTAAAAACAAAATTTTACAGAACACGATGAATTTAAAATCATCATAGAAATTCTCCTTCATGGCTCTTGTGAATTTTCTCAGATACTATGTTTACACTATGGTGAGACTTCTAGCAGCAATGGGTTTTAGTTTTAAGTGGGGGGAAAGGAAATTAACATCATCTATTTGTCATCAGGAGAGACTACCTTTAAAAAATCAATCCCACAATGTCATTTTATACATATGTCAAAGGCAAGGAAAGATGACCTGTTGTCTTAGGTGTCCATCTGGCTGTGTCCTGAGCGAAGAAAAAGAATTCAGGTACTACCAGGGGGTACATGAAATAAAACAGAAACAGAACTAGTGGGAGTGGTCCGCAAAGTTCTTAGGTTTCTATGTTCAGCGTAAAGATCACCCTACCCACAAAACGATCGTTGATGACATCATTTATGATGCCCTTGCCCTTCAGCTGGCACTGGACAGGCACTGCTTGGTTCTTCACCACATCTGTAAAGTGCATTGCCACCAGCGGGGAGGTGTAGTTAACCTGCAGGCGGAAGAACAGTGAATCCTAAGTGGGAGGAGCGGAGGGCGTGGCGTGGGTAACAGGATGCAAGTGAGCGGATACTCAGTGCAGGATGGGATAGCCTCCCGCAGCGAACTGGGTAAATCCCATGATGCCAAGGCACGAATGGCTTAAGCAACTGACATGCGCGCTCTCTGCCCTGGGACGGTGGGGAAATGACATGTTTCTCTCATAAGTCACTGTCAGATGTCTGACTGTCCTCTGGGGAAAATCAGTTCTAACTCTGTGTGATAGGAGTTTCTGGATATCAGACCACAAATGAAACCAGAACTAGTATCTTTCAAATGTCTATGCTAAAGGTGAAGCCTCACCCTATGACCCACCACCCACTGCCCCAAGGCTTCACCTGGGAGAAACAGGTAGGTGTGATTATTTGGGTGTCGTGGAGTGCAATGACAGTGATTTGTCTGCTCCTGGCTCTGCCACTATTAGCTGTGTGTGTTGGGCAAGTCACTTTCTCTCTCTGAACTCGAATTTCTCCATCTGTAAACTGGAGGAACTAGACTAGACCATGTCTGAATTACCTTCAGATACAGAAAGGAGTGGTTATACTAGGAATTGGTAGAGAGAGCTCCTGGTCTTGGCCAGCCGCGATTCACCCCACTGTTACTACATGAGGCTCCCTGATTCTCAGAGATTCTGGACAGCCGTGCCTCTGTCTCCGAGCCCTTTCTGACAGCAAAGACTGAAAAGGATACAGGCTTACATGAGTCAGTTTGCCGTAGTAAGGGTAGTAGCGAAGGTCAAAAGAAGCCGACTCTGGGTAGTAATTGATGGATCGGATGTCATTTTCATCGCCTCTCTGGAAGTAAAAGCAGGTATATGTGGGATGCTGGGTCCCTCGGTAGGTTGAAGCCTAAGGTCAAGGGGTCTGTGCCCCGGGGAAAATCACGATGTGACCCACAACCAAATGTCCCAGGAAGACCCATGAGAGCAGACTGGGGCATAGCTTACCCCACATCTATCCCCAGAGCATTTCCAGGGAGAGACTGTGCCTCGGTTTTCAGTTCAAGGAATATCGAATGGAAGGTCTGGACTCAGGAGGCCGAACGTGCTCGATATAGTTCTGTACCGGCTCCTGGGGACCCAGACAGAAGGGCTCTGGAGGGCTGGCAGTAGCTGGTGCTGCTCTAGCAAGAGGGCCTACCGTGCCAGCCCCTCTCCAAAAAAAAAAAAAAATCATCCTGGGCCTGGCACCCAGTCTTGGACGTTGAGGCAGGTAGAAGTTTGAACATGTTGAGTAAACCCCATGCTGCGACAACTTGCACACCGTGGGTTCAGTTCCATTGGAAGTCAGACCAGGTGCACAGGGGTCTGCTGCATAGGGACACAGCCTATAGTTTGGCCCACCGAAACTCAAGTCTCAGACCACCTTCTCTGTAGTGCTTAATTACAGGAGGTGAACTCAGGAGGATAAGCCAGAGGGAGCCAGGGCTGGAAAGATGAAATAAGTAAGTCTACCCTCATGATATCATGTCAGGTAGGGGACTGACCTTTCGCCTGTGCATTAGGCTTGCTCTATATAGCCGAGGTCTGGGGGCTAATAAGGGACGAACAGTGGATTACTACTAGCAAATCACTCACTGGGGTCATGTGATTACTTCTGTCAATATAGTGTAATCGTTCAGAGTATACTCTGAGCTGCTCTCCTTAATTTATTCTAGTGATTACCTTGTCCTGCTTCATTTTCACAAGTTGGTGTGGATTTTGACCAATTGATTATTATAGCATGTATAAAGACCCTTACTATTTCTTGTTTTCTTTTTAAAAGACAGTTCTCAGCAAGGTTCTGTGTAAGCGGAAAAACGAATGGCTTCCACTGGGGAACTCAAGCCAATTAATATACTAGTTTAAGACTGAGTCGGTCTTTATGATTTACTTAACGTATTCTTCTAGAAGGCAATGCAATTCACGTCTGTGAATAGTCAGTGCCACTCGTTTGTTGTCACGCCTCACGTGCACGTATATTTACACACACTCATGTCCATGTGAACGGAATGAATGTCCTTCCTACCTTGTTCACGGGGCAAACCACGGCCTGACCTTTCAACACTCACCTTCAGTGTCCCTACTGCTCCTTTCATAGCAGCTGTAATACGTGATTGCCCCGATTTCAGAGACAGAGTCCTAGTTATCTTGGCACCCCCAACACCTAGCGAAATACCTGGTATACTGTAAGTGATCGATAAATGTTTGCTGAATAAATGCGGCCTTCTGCTGCTTTCGGATCTGCCTCCATCGAGGCTGGAGTTTTGAGCTGTATTTCTAGCACTGAGAATGGGATCACTGGCTTCACACATTAGCGAGACAGCTGTCCGGTCTGGGGGGCGCAGTGCATGTTAGGAAACGGTGGGAGCTACAGCTTCCAGTCTGAGAAGCAAACCCAAGATCTAGGGCTTCTCGCTACAAAGTAGCTAATTGGTGCAGATGAGATAGGAGTTAATGGCCCTGGAAGGACTGTTAATTAGCATATTAATGGGGGTTCTGTTTATACTTCCCTTGTAGTCATTTGTTGTTGCAACACTCAGTGCCCCTGGTCATTGCTGCAAAAAGTGAAATTCTGTTTTAAAAGCAGGGACTAATGACTCTAATGAACGCTGTTGAGTTCAAAGAAACAAGTAATTAGAGCTAAAAGCAAAAGTGTAAACAGAATCCCAATTAATGACGGGGCACATTGTCGGTCCCTGCCGTGGCCCTTAGCCCGTTCATCCTTTGGCTTTCACAGGTATAAACCGGCGTGGACACACACACCCGCACGACACACAAACACACATGAATTAAATGCTTTCTGGCAGGAAGGAGGCCGGAAGGTACTAACCCTTTCCCTAACCCATGGCCAGTCATCCCTGGCGAAACCCTTGGAGGGGATGAACCATCTTTCTGCATAAAGCGATGTGCTACAATACTTACTCAAAAAGGCACTTTACCTGAACTTTGCAGGACACCTTCACGGGATCCCCAAGCTCAGGACGAAAGCCTACAATCTATCGAAAGAAAACCAGCGTTGTTGTTGTTGTTGTTGTTGTTGTTGTTGTTGTTGTTGTTAAACATCAAAAAGCAAAAGGCATTGAGCAGTAAAAATGGGGCTTTTCTATCCCCTCCCCCGTAAGCCACCCCTTCCTTAGGCATAAACTGAACCTATTTTGCCCTCTCAGGAATGTTACAAAAAGCCAAAAATGCCAAAATATCTCCAGAGCTGTGCAGCTCAGCCTACTCCTTGCTGTGTCTGTGCCTGATGTTCATACAATGGTAACTGCAGCAAGAGAACCCTGAAGCTACAAAGAACTTTCAGGTCTGAAGAGGGATGTGCCTGGTAAGGCTCCACCACACCGAAGGCATGGCAGGAGAGGAGGAAAATGTAGCTCTTATGATACAAGAATTGTCCCCCCCATCATGTCAGTCCCCTGTTCCAAACAGCTCAGGACCTCATTACTGACCCAGGGCATCAAAGGGCAGGTTAGGGCAGGAGAGAAGAGTGCAAATAGGAAATACTCAGGGAGAAAAGGGGATTATTGCTTGAAAGGTTTGTCCAGTTGTTTGTATTACTGATGCTGTCAGCGAAAGTGACCGGACGTGCAGCATGCGAAGACAGAGCCCAAGAGAAATGGAGTGGCCAGAGCCCTCCTACCCAGCTCCTCCACTTATTATCGCCGGAGTATCGAGGGCCAATATACCCGGTTCATCTTTAGAAGGATGCAGGGCTGTCCAGTAGAGTAGCCAAAAGTAGGGTCCTCCAAGCCAGAGCAGTTCTTCAGGAAGGAGCGCTTAAATTGGCAGGCCTTCTTGTCTTCATCCTCGTCGCCATCTTGGATGAAGTATTGCCCCGGGGGACAATCTACATTCATCTCCTCTTGAAGACTGTCGTTGTAACCTAAAGCGTGGGGGGGGGGG
>NW_024423319.1:29732164-29796363 GCF_017311325.1 Ursus maritimus
AATGAACGCTGTTGAGTTCAAAGAAACAAGTAATTAGAGCTAAAAGCAAAAGTGTAAACAGAATCCCAATTAATGACGGGGCACATTGTCGGTCCCTGCCGTGGCCCTTAGCCCGTTCATCCTTTGGCTTTCACAGGTATAAACCGGCGTGGACACACACACCCGCACGACACACAAACACACATGAATTAAATGCTTTCTGGCAGGAAGGAGGCCGGAAGGTACTAACCCTTTCCCTAACCCATGGCCAGTCATCCCTGGCGAAACCCTTGGAGGGGATGAACCATCTTTCTGCATAAAGCGATGTGCTACAATACTTACTCAAAAAGGCACTTTACCTGAACTTTGCAGGACACCTTCACGGGATCCCCAAGCTCAGGACGAAAGCCTACAATCTATCGAAAGAAAACCAGCGTTGTTGTTGTTGTTGTTGTTGTTGTTGTTGTTGTTGTTGTTAAACATCAAAAAGCAAAAGGCATTGAGCAGTAAAAATGGGGCTTTTCTATCCCCTCCCCCGTAAGCCACCCCTTCCTTAGGCATAAACTGAACCTATTTTGCCCTCTCAGGAATGTTACAAAAAGCCAAAAATGCCAAAATATCTCCAGAGCTGTGCAGCTCAGCCTACTCCTTGCTGTGTCTGTGCCTGATGTTCATACAATGGTAACTGCAGCAAGAGAACCCTGAAGCTACAAAGAACTTTCAGGTCTGAAGAGGGATGTGCCTGGTAAGGCTCCACCACACCGAAGGCATGGCAGGAGAGGAGGAAAATGTAGCTCTTATGATACAAGAATTGTCCCCCCCATCATGTCAGTCCCCTGTTCCAAACAGCTCAGGACCTCATTACTGACCCAGGGCATCAAAGGGCAGGTTAGGGCAGGAGAGAAGAGTGCAAATAGGAAATACTCAGGGAGAAAAGGGGATTATTGCTTGAAAGGTTTGTCCAGTTGTTTGTATTACTGATGCTGTCAGCGAAAGTGACCGGACGTGCAGCATGCGAAGACAGAGCCCAAGAGAAATGGAGTGGCCAGAGCCCTCCTACCCAGCTCCTCCACTTATTATCGCCGGAGTATCGAGGGCCAATATACCCGGTTCATCTTTAGAAGGATGCAGGGCTGTCCAGTAGAGTAGCCAAAAGTAGGGTCCTCCAAGCCAGAGCAGTTCTTCAGGAAGGAGCGCTTAAATTGGCAGGCCTTCTTGTCTTCATCCTCGTCGCCATCTTGGATGAAGTATTGCCCCGGGGGACAATCTACATTCATCTCCTCTTGAAGACTGTCGTTGTAACCTAAAGCGTGGGGGGGGGGGGCGAAAGGGGGGGCATGTTAGGTGCTAGGGGGGAGGGCCACCTTGTCAGTAGTCCCCCTCCCTAGTTTCCCTTCTGCAGCTTGCTGGTGCTCCTCTGAAAGCCCAGTCAGCCTGGCCTGGGCTCTGTGACCCGGCATTGGTGCCCAAGGGCCCCCATCAGCATCTCTCCTGGAAACCTTTCAGGCTCATCCCCTCGACCCACTTTGATTGCTTCTCCTTCCCTCTGAACTTTGGAACATCAATCTCTGGGTCACGTGTTGGTTACTGTATAACTTCCATTTTCCATTCTTTCTTTTTTTTTTTTTTAAAGATTTTATTTATTTGACAGAGAGAGAGACAGCCAGCGAGAGAGCTAACACAAGCAGGGGGTGTGGGAGAAGAAGAAGCAGGCTCCCAGCGGAAGAGCCTGACGTGGGGCTCGATCCCAGAACTCTGGGATCACGCCCTGAGCTGAAGGCAGACGCTTAATGACTGAGCCACCCAGGCGCCCCTCCATTTTCCATTATTTGTTTTCAGCTATGGCAAACTGTACACTGGGAGGGCTGCCTCTTCTACTTCTGGAAGAGGAAGAGACACATAGATTCTGGAAGAGGGAATGAATCATGTCTCGGCATGGCTTGTATAAGGAAGTGAAGCTCTTGGGCTAAACCTCTGTACGCTCAGCCTAGGAAACATCTCCCTTGGAGGTCCACGAAAGACACCTGATACAAGAAAATGAGAAGTGTGTGTTGTGGGACAGGAGGGAGGGATAGGAGGAAGAGAGGGAGAAAGAGGAGATAAACCAGCTTCTCATCCTGTACAGACCGAAGTCAGCACCACAACACAGAAGCTTAGGTTGAAAGCCAGAAACCAACAACAAGCTGTAGCGTCTCCCCCGAGAAGGTGAGAGGGTGAGATCTCGTCTACCGAGACCCGAGGCACTCAGGGTTCATGTCCCTTTCCATCAGATGGAACGGAGCATGTGTCCAAGGTATACATATCATGGAGAGAGAGCTGAAAGGGGCTGTCTGTGAGCTCACTCTTTGGACTACCAGATGCCACGGAACTGGGCTTTGGAAATGACTGTGTTCTTTCCAATTTGGTTTTAAGTGCTGGAGTCCAGTTAGTCCTGTTAGGTCCAGCCCCCATGCATTCAAGTTCCTGGTAGCTTAGTTTTTTCATAGGAGACCTATGATCTACCAGTGGTAAAATTCCAAATGTACTGCTGGGTTGTACAGCAACCAGCTTGTGACTTGGGGTTAATATTATTAAGGAACAACTGGGAATTTTAAATCTATTCCAATTATGGTTAAGCCTTTATTTTTCTTTTGACAAAGCTACATTCGATTCAAGGTTTTGTTTTAATCTTTTTTTTTTTTTAGAACAAGAACTATGTTCAAATAATAAGTTTCTAAATAGAAGCTCTAATCACGTGTTCATTGTTTCTCTTGAGGTAGTTCCATTAAAAATAATGTGACATGGGCATGACTCTTATTGCAAAATCCCAGTACTCATGGGAATGAAATTGATACTCTGGGATGTCTATTTCAGAGATGTGTTCCTTTTAAATAGGGCATGTTATCTACACTTAGGAACTAAAAACCCAATGCTTTCCCTAATGCTCTCCATCTCTGTCGTCAGGTCAGAATTGGTATTTCTCTAACTACTAGCTTCTCGGAGGGATTTCCTCAGCAGAGATTCTGACAACACACTTGGAATAGCTCACAGTTTGAAAGAAAAGAAGATGTTGTGCTGGCTATGATGCCCAAAACGTTTTTTGCTTTTTTGTTTTGTTTTATTTTGTTTTGTTTTTGAGCTCAACGAACTACATGGACTCAGAAAGGACCCAGCCCCCCTCATTTTACAGATGAGGAATCTGAAACTCAGACTTCCCCCAAATGACACTGAGCATGACTGATCCGAAGTTGAGTTTCTAACTCCTGGTCACATGGCAGCAGCAAAGAACTACGAAAAGCAGTATTTCTCAAGCTTTAAAGTTCATAAGTTTCGATCCTGATCCAACAGGTCTGGGGTGGGGCCTGAGAGCCTGCCCTTCTAACAAACTCCCAGGGGAGGCCGCTGCGGCGGATCCTAGATCACACTTCCAGTAGCAAGGGTGTCAAAACCACGGATGTGGGTTTAAACACTGGTTCGGCTGCTATGAGACTTCTATCACGTTACTTCCCCGCTCTGAGCCTCAGTTGCCCCATTTGTAGAATGGGGATGGTAGATTCTTTATGTGGCCCGAACGTGGGGCTTGAACTCACAACCTTAAGATCGAGACCTAAGCTGAGATCAAGAGTTGGATGCTTAACCGACTAAGCCACCCAGGCGCCCGAATAATGGTAGCTTCTATGCAGGGTTAAAGTGAAACGACAAAATGTATTCATTTACATAACACTTCCCATCGCAGAAGAGATTGTTTTTCTATTTCAGTGCACACTCTACTGCTCCCTATCCCCCCACTTCAGCCAGGCAGGGACCACCAAAGCAATCAAAGTGGCTTTTTCCACAAAAAAATTGTGCAACCCCCTGGGGCTTAGAGCCTGCATGCTCTGTGTCAAGCCTAAACCAAACTGCTACCTCAGTTTTCAGTCTGTGGAAGGGCTTCTCAAAAAGCCACTCATTGGTCCCTGAAAGTATATCTGATGACGCTATAGAGATATAGGCATCTGGCAAACATTTGCTGTCAAAATTTTGGAGTGACTGTCACCCAGAGATTCTTCCTCTAACTCCCTGCCGGGATGTTATTAAATCAAGGCCCTTGCTCTCTTCCTTCAAGATGGCCCATCTCCAAGAAAGGAATTCTCTTACCTTGAGAAAGTATAGGAGGCAGGAATCTTCCCATTCGGGAGAACACTCTTCTTTTCTCACCACTACCCACCCCCTAGAATGATCTTTTGTAAATGATCATTATTGAGCCATCTGGATGTGCCCAGGACATAACTAGGTGCCCTAGAATGTTTAACAAAAGAAAACAAGTTCTCTGCCCCAATGAACTTAGCGTCTTGCTGGAGAGTTTGGCTTATATGCTTTCAAGACAACATCCAAGCACAAACGAGAACAGTTCTGATTATATATACAGGTGCTGAGGGGGATGCAAAGTAAGGAAAGACCAGGATGGGCTGGGGTTAGTGAGAGTGGGATTTCTGATGAATTGTGAATTTCGAATCCCCCACCTCCACCCCATCCCCTTTCCAAAGAGATGTTCCCCCATTCAGAGGAACTTACTTACCTTGGAGAAAGCCATTTAGGCTAATGACATAATGCTGCCAAGTGTCAGGTTCAGAAACGTTGAAGTTGAAGTTAAGGCTATGGGCGAAGGGTCTAATCATAACTCCTGGCAACGAAAACAGGTCTTGGATATATTAACCCGTTCTTGGGATAATTTTTTTGTATTGATTCCCATGAAACCATTACCCCCCAGGCAATCAAAATAAAAAGGACCATAATTTGCCAAGTACCATTTTACTTTTACTCTTAATAATTGAATCCCTAAGTCATTACCGGGAAGAGCCAAAGTTAATTGAGGCTGAACATGCCGTACAGGCGGATTTCTGTCCAGCAGTTCTGACAGCACAGGGCATCTGGGCACTCACCAGGCGGCTTCACCCTCTCAGTGAAGGTCGGCATGTAGGGACTGATGGTCAGAAATAGCGTGTACATGCAGAGGGTGATCACGGCGGCCAGGGAGGCATAGAAGAAGAAGTAAATGACTAAGATCAGGCCTGCAGAAGGATTAGAGATGAGAGAGGTCAGCGCTTGCCAGAAAGCCCTCCTGCCTCCTCGCTCGAACTCGCGAGCCAGCACCAACCCCAACACGTGAGCCGGCTTATATTTCTTTATTTTTCCACCTTCCCCAGATTCAGTATGTCCTTGCTTATTCAGACTTCACCAATTTGGAATTTGTGAGCACCGTGCCGGAGGCCTGATTGCGGTGTACCTTTACAGCAGCCCCGATGGAAGGGCTCGTTGAGCGGGTGGTGGCCATGAGCAAGATTATAGGGGAGTGGAGTTGAAAGTAGTGCAGTGGGCAAATTGCTTGGGAGTCCTCATGAAAGCAGGTGCCCTGAAGAGTCCTAGTGGCTTGGCTCCAGTGATTATGTGTATTTGCAAGTGATGAAAACAGCATTTCTTGTCACATACCCTATAATTCAAACTTTTGATTAATTTCCGCTGGACTTGCCTCTGCTCTATAATCAAGGCAAAGTGAGGTCTCACCCTACTTATTTCAAATCTTATTCATCTTTAGCAAAAGTTTAAGTGGCTCTGCTTTTCCAAAAGAACACGAGACGGGGAAGGAAGGAGGAAGAAACTGTACTTAATTATTGGCGCTCGCTCCACCTGTGAGCTTGGACAAGTTCCAGAACCTCTCTGTGCCCCCAATTCCTCACAGGTAAAATGGGAACAAGTTTAGCACTTAACCTCATATCCTGATCTACATCCCTAACAGTATCTGAAATTCCACTTCTCCTTGCGTCCTACCCTGACCTTACCATTTCCTCACTGTTTCATCGTGGACATGCTGCTCGCCTCTCTGGGCTTCAATTTCCTCATCTGTACAATGAGGACAGTAATAGGACTTCCTTCTTGGCGTTGGATGATGCATATAAATAGCATAGCCCAGAGCCTGGCAGATACCAAGTGCTCTTTACACGGCAGGTCCTCACCATTGTTATTATTCGTATGATTATTGCTGTCGGACCAGCAGCACAGTTGTGTGAATCCCTCCTCCGTGGGCTGTTTTGGGATGAGGTTTGCCCCGGGATGAGGCAGCACCGAGTGAAGTGAGTGAGCTCTTTTCAAGCCCTCCTCGGAGCCCTTGCAGGCGATAATATCTGGCTCCGCTCACAGCGGGGACATGATATCGGAACGACAGGTTTGAACTGAATCACCAACCAGAAACCAGAACAAACCACATAACTCTGCTGTATCCCAAACGGAATCCAAATATTAATTTTTAAATTGAACCATGAACCAAATAAAATTAACCAGAAAGGGGCGGGGGAGGAGGAGCGGAGGAAGGGAGAAAAAAGATCCTCAGTCATCCAACTGGAAATGGACCCTTGACGTTTTATAAGGTGAACTGAGGCAGAACTGGAACAGGGACACATCGATTCAGCTGGACTCCCTGGAGAACGCACGGCCGCCCCTGTCCACCTGTGGTGCTTGATTACCGCCCACAGGCTGCCCTGTGCCTCCTCCTCCCTTCCTCGACGCCCGTCCCCAGTCCGGGGAATGGGCCGATGGCTGGAGCCATCCTGGGGGACTAGAAGACTCAGTTTCACGGATGCGAGGAAAACAATGGAATAGAGGTACTCTCCCTTGGACATATCTTCCGCCTCGCCTAGGACATGGGGCTAGGATGTGTAGGGGGGAGAAGGGTACTAGTGGTAAGTCCCCTGAGCCTTACCCCTGGGCTATGCCCTGAAGGCTGTGATGGGCTAACACAGCTTCCCACTCCCCATCCCTACCAAGGAAGACCGAGCACCATACCCATCGGAACCCACTGATCCCTCCAACTTTTTCTGCTCTGGATGTCCAGCTTTTACTCGGGCGACTCCTCTAGGTAATCCAGGGCTCTCTTCTGAATGCCTTACCCAAACCTGGAGAGACCGAGGTATCTTGGATATAGTAGGGACCCATGATCTAGATTCTTCATTGCTCCCACCAAAATATCCCATCAGGTCCTGAGACCCTACCCACCAGGGCCTTACTCATCACTACACTTCATGAAGACAATGGGGTGTTCCAGCAAGAGGATGAACCCCAGTGTTCATCTGACCTGGGCTTCAATCCCAGTGCCGCTGCTTAATAACTGTGTGACTTTAGATAAGTTACTTACCCTCTCTAAGCCTCAGTTTCTGCATCTGTAAAATGGGGATAATAATATTACTACCTCATATGGTTCTTGTCAGTATCCAATAAAATGATAGTTCCTAAAAACAGAAGTTGCCCAGCTACCAAAGGAAAAACCCAGAATATAATCATAGGCTGGGTGAATAATGTTGGTGATGTCGATGTGCAGGCTGGGATGGGGTTAGTAAATGCTCAAGTGGGCACCTAGTTTTCAAGCAAGAGGGCAGCAAAGAGGGCAGCAAAGCATATGCTTGGTGGCCTAGGCATTAACGTCACTACGTGCCCCTTGCCCAGGCGTAGCCCAACAGCAGAAGCCTGAGTTCCTGGACTCTCCTCAGACCTGCCACCCAGAGGCCTGGGTACGGCTTACCATGTGGTGTCCCCACTACCATGTCTTCCCTGGGCCCTTGAACCTTTCTCCCCCATCCCTCTCTTTTGGCCTATGGATTATTCCCCGCAGGAGCAACGTGGATCAACTCATCTGGTGAAGTTCCAAGGGCTGGCTATTTGGGGGGGTAAAGTATAGCTCCCCCTCCCAGAATCACGCTTGCATTTCACAAGGCCTGTTTTCCCAGTCTTCTTTAGGCAAGGGAGAAACAGCTGTGCCCCCCTCTGGAGCCCCAGTGAGTGTCCGGCATTTGTCTGCAGCTTCCAGAATGTTGGAATGTTCCTTGAATGGTACATTTGTTACAGTTGAGAGTTTGAGGGATCGGCAGGGGTGGGGCTGGGAACTGAGGAGGGGTGAAGGGAGGTGGGCATTGCTCAGAGCCCCACACCTGCTATTCCTAATTCCAGGAAGGAGGGCTGGCCGGTTCACCCTGACGGAGCTGAATTAGAAACATAAACTAGGCGGGAGAGAATTCTCAGCCAAAGGGGCCTTTAGAAGGCATGACTGTCAACTTTAGCAGCCTAGACCCTGGGCACTGGGGGACTCTGATTTCTTCCATAGAGTCATCTATTTTGTTCTTCTCCTATGGATTAACTGAATGCCAAGCCAGCAGCTGCTCTTTTTCTGGGCCGTGCAGAGAGTGTGGCAAGTGTGACTTTTACCACGGCTACATCTCCTGAGGAGACGGCTCAGCGTGCATAGTTCAAGAGGTGAGTAGGGCCCTGGGAGAGGGCTGCCAGAGAGGTCGTGAAGTCAAAGCGGTGGCTAAGGAATGCCATTCTGCCACTGATCGAGCACGACGGGACTCGGCCGTAATCATGAGAAATGACCCCTTTAAACCGAATTTCTCTGTGTACGCGGGAGCCTAAAGCACCCACAAGCCGGGGCCGAGGGCAGCCCTCCTGGCTTTCCTTTTCTGACATTGCTGGGTGAAGCGATGAGATCGCATAAGCGATCAAGTTAGCAGGCACCGGGGTCTCATATTCTAGCAATAGTCTCCTGCATAGTACAGTGGACCCTTGAACAGTGCGGCGCGTAGGGGTGCCAAGCCCCGTGCGATTGAAAATCTGTGTCTAACTCTTGACTCCCCCCAAACCGAACTCCTAATAGCCTACTGTTGACCAGGAGCCTTTTGAATAACAGAAAGAGTCCATTCGCACGTATTTGGTATGTTACGTGTGTGATATACTGTCTGCTTACAATAAAATAAGCTACACGGAAGGACATCTTGTGGAAGAGAAAATACATTCACAGCACTACGCTGTACTCGCAGGGGGAACACAGCGCGCCCGTGCAGAGCAGCGCCGTCCAAACCTGTGTGGTTCAAGGGTCAACTGTGCTTTCCAGTCTACAATTGGAGCACCTGACGGGAGCCTCAGGCTGATCCTGTGGGAGAGACAGGGTAGGGATTGTTTCCCTCATTTGGCAGGTGAGGAAAACCGAGGCTCAGAGAGGGTAAATGATGAGCCCAAGGTCACACAGATAGAAAGTGATGGGGCTGGGACTTAAATAAATAAATAAATAAATAAATAAAGCTGTGCTTTTCCAACTCATTCTTACTGTCTCTCCGCATCGCAAATGAAGTTGAGCCCAGCGGCTTTCAGCTCCACAATCCAGTGTGTTAACTACTTGGAGTTTCTTCCGATGGGATCTGCCCACACTCCAGGCATTTCCCTAGGCATCGAGCCCTTCACACGAAATCGAAGAGAAGTTTGCAGACAAGCCCATCCAACATATGGTAAAGGAGTCCTGGACACCAAGCCAAAAGCAAAGGACACCCGACTGGGGCATTGGGACAGCTGGGACTTACTCCAACTCTGACCTGTTCGGGCCAGAGACATCCTTTTCTCCGGATCCCACAGGTATTCGTTCACGATCTGCCATCTCTGCCACCAGGCATTGCCTGCTGGCTCACCCTGACCCTTTTCCTCCTCCTTTTCCTCCTCTTCTAGCTCCTCCTCTTCCTCCTCCTCCTCTTCTTCCTCCTCCAAATCGGGTGCCACCATCACCCGGGCCTCTTCTTCAGCTTCTTCCTCTTCATCTGCTAAGTAGTTCTGGTTCACTTCATCCTGATCGTCCTGGAATGGTGACAAAACACAGTCCCCTTTTTGAAAAAAATTCCCCAGGGCGCGTCCCATCAGCCAAAAGGAATGGAAACCGACTCCATATTTTGGAGACGCTTCCCCGTACACATACCCATCATTACAAGAGGCACATGTTCTCTCTCTCTCTGCTCTTTTGGAGGAAATATCCTTTCTTTGACCCGTTTTGACCCAGTATTCTTTCCACAGAGGTGTACGTTTTATTCTCAGCCGCAGGCCCCTGGGCTCTTCCCCTCACGACTCTGCTTATGTCACTCCTCGGTCCTGGGGCCCTGGCCTCACTTTGTCTGGCCTGTCAGGGCGGGGCTGAGCCCAACACTGAAGGACGGAGTCACTGTAGACACTTGAGTCCACCGTGGCAAATTCTAAGTCCAAGCCGGCTTTATCGTCGGTCTTGTAGCTGGCGGGTGCTCAACCCGACCATCCCGCTTTGTCCCTGAAGGTAACGGGGACGGACAGCAGGAGGAGAGGCCAGCGGCTGGACTCCGCCTCAAAACTGAGACTCCCTCCCCAGCAGAAACAAAGCACAGGGGTCTGTTTGCGGCTTCTCTGACTGCTGCCTGAGCTGACACCTCTTTTTGCCTTCAGCTGGTTCAACAGACTCCCTGAGGTCTGGAACCTCAACTGACGCTTCCCTCATCTCCCCCCTTCCTCCCCCCCACCCCATACCCTCGGCAAAAATCTGGGCACGTAGTGAGTGCTCAGCACATAGCTGTTGATTGACTGATTGCAGTCACTGAGATCCGAAACTGTAATCTTCTCTGAGTGGTTCTAAGAAAATGAAACAAAAAAAGAGAAACCCAGACTTCACCAACGGTATTTCAAATGCCTTCCAGCCACAGGCAGGAGAGCTGGATCTTTGCTCTTTGGGGGTCTGCCAAGGCTCACTGCAGCAGCAGAAAATGAGGCCACCCTCCCTTCCCTCTGTTGTCCAAATCTGAAGAGTGGCGGGGCCTGTGCACCTGTTGGGGCTGGATGTGTCAAATGATAGAGGCCAGGGGCTCCATGCTGCCCCCTCCCTGTCTGATTCCTCAAAGGCCGTTTAGAGGACACTCAGCTAAAAATGCTGCCATGGGTTGGGGGGGGGCTCAGAAAATTGGATTGTGCAGAATTAGTAAAAGTGACACAGAATGACAAGGCTCTGCTCTCAGCGTTCAGGCTGGCCAGCGCTATCTAGGTCTGGACCGTAAGCACTGCTGAATGGCTCTCGAATTTGTTCCAATGCACAGCTTTCTGTCACACACCGTGTTAGAACTGACAGGGACCTTGAAGATTCCCTTGTCCATCGGAGGCCCAGAGAGGGGGCAGGACACAGCTACAGCCACACAAGAGAGTTTGTGGCCGAGTTGACAGTCTCAGGACCTGTGTCTCTTGTTGCCTGGGATAGGGAGGTCTCCCCCTCGTACACCAAGCGCAAGCGCCTAGACGTCGTTAACAGGTCGATGGAGCCACCGGCGCTGTGTTGCGTTCTGTGTTCCCAGGAGACTGTGGGTGCTCAAAATCAAGGCTTTCTGACTCTGACATGGACACACGGTACAAGGCTCAGGAGAAGAGCCCCCAGCCCTCAGTGTTGAATGGATTAATAAATGTTCTTAAATCTCTTTCCCTTGTGTGCGAACACAGGTACGCATTTGACCTCCCCAACTACATTCTGAGCACCCAAGGGGCAGAGTCGGTATTTTCCAGCTCCCTGATGCCCCCCCACCCGTGTGGAGCCCACAGCTCGGGAGCCCGTGGGGAGTGAACGAGCGCCGGGGGTAACCACCAGGCTTAAGCCTGAGCCTGCACTCTGGGGAAACGGCTCTCGCAGAGCTTGTAGCCCTAACCCCAGCAGCCTGCTAGACGGTGGTGGATGGTCCTCGTGGCCCCCGAGAATCTACCGCAGCTGGGAATCTCCGAGCATTTGAGGTTGGAACGGTTCACTGCGGAGGGATTTATAGTCCCCTTTATGTTTTCTGGACAAATTCCTTTTCTCCCCCTCTTGCCGGGGCGCCTGCCCTCCACCTCCGCGCACAGAGGAGGCAGCTGGCCTGGGCCTCAGCCTGATCGTATTTGTAGATATGGGCTTTCATGATAATCCCATTAAAGATGGCTTGTCATTAAAGCTTTACCCTCCCGGGAAGAATTAACCTTCTCCGAGCTAATTTCCCCACGGCTCTCAACACTGCCTGAGTTTCAGGAACCTCAACTATCTCTTTTGCTCTCCTCTGCTTCCCGGTGCAGGAGAACCTCACATTGTGCAAGGGAGGCACTTCGGTGCAACTATTTAACAGAATCCTGTAGGGGATCCTCTGGTCATGAGAGGGTCTGTGTTTGTCCGTTGCCTAAAGTGGCGGTGCCCTCATGTGATAGTGTGTGTGAATGTGCTGGAATATAGTAGTGGGTGTGTGCCGGAGTCATCATGTTGCCCTAAAAGGGAACAGTCTGAAGGGCAGAGGGTGGCTCCATTTTGAGCACTCTAAATATATAAACATATAAACATATAAACAAACAGTGTGACCCGAAGGATAAATTTGTGCCCTGCATTGAGTAACACCCTGTAAACACTTGAAGGGTTGGTTAATTTTAAAGCGAAGTTAGCATACGAGAAACCACTGCGTTAAATGGTTTCTTTTTAAATTTGATCAAGTATCCCCTCTAAAGGCCAAGATGCCCCGATGCACTTGACGGATTATTGAAACGCTACACAACGCTTGAGCAACATGACGCGGAAAAGAAGCCAAGGAAGGACGAGTTCTAGCTGCCCGACAGGCCGTGACTGCTCCGAAAGCCGGGAGGGACTCTGGAAGTGCGAAAAGAAAGATTCTGTGCGGTGTGGCTGAGAAGGGAAGCCCTCTGTGGGTTGATACGGGGTTGGAAGGATTCGTGTTTTCCTGGGCCGGCTGTTGACAGTCTTTTTTTAACTCCCCGGTTATATAAGCGGCCATTTTCCAAAGAAAAGTGGATTAAGGCTTGTTTCCTCCTGGGGCTCAGGTCACAGCCCTCTCTGGGGGAGATCTCAGACCACACTCTCCCCCTCCCCGCCAAAAAAAGGACTGCGTGGGGCATATGGTAACGGTTTCTAGCAAAGTAAAAGCAAAGAAACGGCGGGTTCAAAGACATCTGTAGAGCACCCTGGAGATAAACAGCGACAGCGGAGAGGCGTGCGTGTGCACGCGTGCGTGCGTGCGTGCGTGCGAGTGGGGGGGCAGGGTGGGGGGGCAGGCAGGTTGGCAACGGGGGCGGTGGGTCAGAGGGCCAGGGACTTGCCTACTGCTCGTCTAATAGAGCACAAGATTAGAAGTGAGCAGACTTGGCGTTCTCACTGGGGCTCTTCCGCTGACTTGCAAGTCACTCCTGTGCTCTGAGCCCCAGCAGCCTCCTTTACATAATGAGGGGTTCTGGAGAGATGATGTCTAAGATTACTGCCGGCTTCTATCTACGATTGTCTGATTTTAGCGAGAGTTGGGAATTTCTGCTTTAGAAACGGAGCAGCTGGGTTCCTAAGACGCTCCCGCCCCAGGGGACGGAGACAGCTGGGTGGGCAGGGTCTTTCGCTTCCTCTTCCCCTTCCTCTCTCTCCTGGCGAAAATTTCCTGCTATCGGACCAAAACCTCTACTCCCAGACTCCAAAAGGTCTGTTTGCTTAAATTCTAGACTCCTCCCCCCGCAATTTTAGAAGGCCCCTATTCTTTTGGCGTCTTCCCCTTCCCTTGTCTTTTGTTCCCCAGGAAGAGGGGTCTCCTCCTTCAATGCAGCAATGTAGGGCACAATGGGGTGCCAGGAGTCACTGCTCGAGCCTGAAATTATAGGCTTCCTTAAACCTCGCCGTTCCTGCCCGTGCTGAGGAGAAGCGCCCATAAGCCAAGATCTACGCAACCCCCAACCCACCCCCCTAAAAAGGGTCGGCAAAATACTCTGCTTCCCCAGGACTCACAAGTCTGTAGCGATAACCGTAAGGAGAGGCCGGAGCCCTTCTGGACCGGAGCTGCCTTCTCATGGCTGGTCAGTGGGCGAAGCCGAGGCAGAGGCAGGCAAGAGGGTGAGAGAGCTGCAACTTCTGCTGGTACAGGAGACACTGGTTGCTGGGGACACTTGGCGCCTGGGAAAAGTGAACCCTCCTGGCACGAGCCCTTCCCCAAAATAATCTAACATGCCCCTCTCTCATTGGTTGGCCCATTCCCTGAATCAAAGGAAAGCCCTTATGGAAAAGCAAGCTCATCATCACAGGGAGGGGGAGATATTCTGGGTCACGAGGATGAGCGACTCACCACCCCCCTCACCTCTCGTCTCCACCCGCCCTCTGCCCTTCTCTAGAGCCCGAGGTACTATGGGCCCAATGGAAATCTTAAGTCGTGTTCTTCTCAATTGAGAGCCGAGTATCAGTGTGCGCAGGAGGTGGGGCGTGGGTGGGAGTTGGGGGTTGAGGGGACATGGCCAAGAATAACTTTCTTTTTTCATAAGACTGATCTCATGCAAAAGGATCTAGGGTGTCAGGAAAGATTCCCTTTGCTCCCCCCACCCCCCTAACACACACCAAGCCACCTACAATATTCCTTACTTGTGTCAACCCATGAGCCCCTTGAAATGTGGATTATGCATTCTGATTTTAGAGGCCAGGCTCCTGCTCTACCCCTCCCCTCCGCAAAGAGGGTCTTGCACATAAAGAAGCCTTTTTCTAGCCCACATGTCAGAATGGCCCCATCAGTCACTGCCCCTCACACACACACCCCTTGGAATCCTGGCCACATTTCTCTAGTGGTTGAGATCTATATTTATCCCTTAGCATCAGGGCAGGGAACAGGCCAGAACTTTGCAGTGTCAGTTTCTCAGACATATATAACTCCTGAAGCCAATGTGGGATCCAACAAGAGAAAAATTAGTGGAACGAGCCAAAACATTGTATAGCATTTTTGGTCTGTTTGGTCCACCCGCCCAGAGCCTGGGTGGCTAACAGGCTTGGGTGGAATTTGTGATCATTCTTTCATAAATCACCCCCCAGCCCATTATACCCAGGTGGCTGAGAACGTTGCAGATAATGAGATTCTGGGTATATACATAACCAAGAAAACCAACACAATAGCTTAGATAGAATGACTTATTCATAATTCCAAGCCTAGGCTATTCTGATGAAGACAGCTTCAATAGTGGTTAATTTAAAATAAAGACTCCATTTACTAGAACGTTACTAATTAGGACTCTTCCTTAACAGAGTCCCTCCCCCCCCCCATACCCTTATTTGATGAGAAAGAGGCCACTGACAAAAAAAAGAGAAACTCATTCTTCTTTTTGGACTTTGATGAAAGCAAAATACATTCCAGGGGTTAACCTGATCTCAGTAGATACTGAGCTCTCTCACGCTTTCTCCAATCAAGCCTTTGGGGTGACTCCAAATGTTAAATATGAGAATCTCGAAGCCCTTTGCAAGCCTCAAAACCCAGAGGATAGGTTAACTGGTCTTGTCTTCCTAAAGCAGAAAAGAGCACAGTCATGTAAACAAGATTTCAAAAATCAAGAGTGGGGGGGCAGGATTATTCACAATAGTCAGGGAATGGAAGCAACCTAAATGTCTGTCAGTGCATGAATGGATAAGGAAAGTGTCACTCACACACACACACACACACACACACACACACACACACAGGAATATCGTTTAGCCACGAGAAAGAAGGAAATCCTTCCATTAGCGACAACATGGATGGACCTTGAGGGCATAATGCCAAGTGAAATAAGTCAAACAGCAAAGGCAAAAACTCTGTGCTCTCACTTATATGTGGACTCTAAAAAAGCCAAACTCATAGAAACAGAGTAGAATGGTGGTTAGCAGGGGCTGGGGGTGGGGGAATTGGGGAGATGTTGGTCGAAGGGTACAAACTTGCAGTTATAAGGTGAATAAGTTCTAGGGATCTAATGTACAGCATGGTGACTATAGTTAATAATACTGTATTATTACTTGAGAGTCGATTTTAAGTGTCTTCACCCTAAAAAAGAAATGGCACTTAAGTGACGTGATGAAGGTTTTGTTAGCTAACACTATGGTAATCATCATTTTGCAATATATGAGTGAGTCAAACCACCTCGTACACCCAAACTTATACGATGTTATATGTCAATACATCTCAGTAAAGCTGGGGAAAAAACCCAGGACGGGAAAGACAAGAGGAGATTTGGAGCAATGTGACCTCAGGTAACAAAATATTCCATTCTCCGCAATCTCCCAAGCCCGAGCCTTCTGGGTAACTTGGGGTTTGCTATACACTTAATATACTTGCAGTGTATTTTGACTATAGCTCAGGCTGCCTTCTGGAATGCCAGCTGTTGGGTGGGGTAAAATAACAAAATCCTATAGGACCTTAAAGACAGAAATCTGTATGAGTTCACACTCAAAAGACTCTAGCTACAGGAGAAACCATTCCTGCCAATTTTTTTTGAGGGGGGGGAAGCAATCTGCCGAGCAGTGCAGCAGGCTGGAGCCAGAGTGGCCAGTGGAGCTGCAAATGAGCCATGGCTACGGAGGCAGGAGAGGCAAGGAGAGGCTTTGACAGCAGACTGAACGGCTAATGACTCCAGTCTCTCAAACTGTATATGCCCAGTCCTTGGGTGCAGGTGTTAGCAGCTCCTTCTAGAAGCCTCCTCTCCTGGTTGCCTGCTCTGGTCAAACCACATGGTTACTGGGTTGCTGATGGGGAACAGAAACCTATGGACTGGGTCCTCCTGCTCCCAGAGGAAGAAAGAGTTGGTAGCATTCTTCAGAAAATCTTCACCTCCACCATGAGATGGGCTAGTTTTTGACATCTGTTCTTGTGGGTCATTTCCACAGTTGTGTGTGTGTGTGTGTGTGTGTGTGTTGAGTGCGGGGAGGAGGGAGTGTGTCCCAGAGCCATCAAAGAGCAGTCGTGTGGTTTCCTTACCTAGGGATTCGCTAAATCTTCAGGGAGTCTCTGGGAGGTCACCGGCAGTGGGGCTTAAGAGTTCTTTGCCATTGGAGTCAGCGGGGGCAGTGCTGGGCACACTCTAGAACCCCAAACCCTTCCAAGTTAGTGACCTGTGGACTCTGAAGTCATAGGTGCCAAAGCTCCAGGCCAGCCGAGGGCCTGAGGCTGTCTGTGAATACTGCCCGGCATAGGGTGTCATCTTCAAAGTGCATGGAGGAGGGGGAACTTATTTGGAGCTGCAGAGATCAGGGAAGTCTTCCCGGAATAGGCGGGGCTTGGGCTGGACCTTGAAGGGCAGTCCTTCAAGCTGGAGCAGCTACTGCCCGACTTTGCTGAGCCAGTATGGTTCCCTGTGCCCGAAGTTCCCCCCTCCCGAACAGTTCGCCTCTGAGTACTGGCCAGCAGGCGTAGCCAGCAGGCTCACTGGCTAAGGCCAGAGGGTTTCCTTGACCTGAATGGTCCAGATAATGGCCCCAGATCCCTACTTCGCTGGGTTCCAGGAAGAACCCTTAGCGCATCACATTCCTGAGCAGAGTTTCCATCTGTCGAGTACAGTTATACAGTGAGAGATGCTTTCATTTCGAGGGACTGAGGGCCATGAGTTTGTGACTGTATAAGCCTAGACCCCTAGGGGGAAAAAATGAAGGCTTGGGAAATTGTGAGGTCCTTGTGGAGATCCAAGCCTATTTCCAGTGGCTAAAAGGCACTAATGAGCATAATGCAGGCAAGAGACGTTGGTTCAAACAAACAACTAATTGGAATTAAGAGAAGAAGTGTGCAGAGGCCCCTAATGAATGGATATGCTAATTGGTCTTCTTGGCTAGCCCCTTGGGCTTTGGCTGTGACATAGACTAGCCTATTAGATGCCTGCTCTGTAATAGCTGCTGAGCCGGCCCTTTATCGCCATGGTAACATTGATGTCTAGAGTCTAGCTGAGCCCCGGATCTCTTAATTTACTACTCAGGCAGCTACAATTCTTTGGGTTTTATTATTCTTCATGCCCCGGGTGCCAGAGTGGCAGTGAATCATGCTTATTCATCCTCTGCACCGCCCACGGTGTCTTTGAATAAGTCAGGGTGTCTCTTACTGTGTGTGATGAGCAGATTATTAAGTTAGAGCCTATTTCTGCCTTAGCTAGATTGGTGGCTCTCAGAAACCCAGTGCACCTCGCTAACTGCCTGCTTACCTGCTACATCAGATGGCTTTTGGCAAGCGGAGTCACGGCCCTGCAACGGCCCGCAGACACCGGCTTCTGAGGAGCCTAGCGCTCGCTGGGTGGGCAGGGAGGAGCGGAGCGGTGTAGGTGGGGCAGCCCCTCCCCCCTCCCCGGGGGAAACAAGCTCAGGGACACAATCCATCAGAGGAGCCGTTGGAGGGGGAGTAGAGCCGTCGCAGCCAGGGTTCTGGCTCAGAACCGCAGTGCTGGAAGCTTCAGTCTCTCTAGGGTTGGGGGTGGGGCCTGGGTGCCCAAGGAGATTCCTTGTTCGAGGAGGGAAGTAGCCCCCCATGGCTAGCAGGTACCAGGAGGGTGGATTTCCCCTTGTTTTAGAAAAGACCTTTGTTGAAAAGAAGCTGGTCACGGAGGCCAGCTGCCTCTGAAAGCTAGCGAGCAACTTGTCGCTGGAGCTGCCCGGCCTTTGGTCTCTCGGCCAGGGGGTGATGAGTAGGATGGAGGGCTTTGCCAGATGACCTCTTAGGAGTCCTCCAACTTTGAAATCTTGTGTGTCTATACATGATGCTGTTTAATTTATCAGGACGTACTAAACTTGGATGATCCTTTTATGTACATGTGCTGGTTTCGACGGCACACATGCTAAAATTGGGGTGACACTCTATATGTGTTTGTCTGCGTCTATCTCCAGCCGGAGCTGAGACTTTGCAACAGGTGCACGGGTGTTTTTCTGACACCTCTGTCGCTAGAAAATGGGCAACCTGAAACTAAAGATTAAACTGGGCCGTAAGCCCCCAAATTACCAGTGGCTTGCTAGTAGGAGCCGGTCTTGATTTTTGTGGGTTGGTTTGTCGTGTTGTTTTCATTTCACTGCAGCATTTGACCGGGCGTTCTCACGGAAGAATTGAGAGATGAGGGAAAAGCGTGGGCTACGCAAATGTAGAGACCCTTCACAAGGCTCGTTTTCTGTTTATGTGGCATGGAGGGTGGAGGATGGGGGCGAGAGATTTTCTGGAGCTAACTGGAATCTAAGAGGTTGCATTTTTCCCCGTGACAGGCTGGACAGAGCGCCAGAAGCCTAAAGGCAGTCAGTCAGGAGGGGCTGTTAGGCAACATTGGTCTTTTCCGCCAAAGCCTGCAAACCTGTTTATTATCAAGCAGTAGCATTTCCCCCACACAAAGGACAGTGATATTAATCCAACCCGAACCCACTCTGGATTCAGCAAGCACCAGCCAGAAATCACAGTGGCTCTCAGCTGCCTCTTAAATCAAAATCAAATTCATAAGCAAGAGCTTACGGTCTCTCCATCAGCAGCCCCGCTCAGCTACTCACTCGCCGTAAGACCGCAGGAATGCCAATTGATTTCTGTGTCGCACCGTCTCCCCACCTTGAAAGAGAATAAGTCCAGGGCCCCTGCTTCCTTACGCTCAGGAATGCTGAGGGCTCAGAAGGCTTCAGAAGAAAATGGTGAGAGAATTCTGAAGTCAGGTGGAATGAGCGCTCCGTAGGGAGTGCAATATAGCACTTAATAGCATGGGCTCTACAGTTGAAACTGGATTCGAATCCAGTTCCTACCCTGAATAGCTTGGGGAGGTTACTTCACCTCTCTGAACCTCAGTGTTCCCATATGTGCACTCATTGGATTAATGTAAGGATCTTTTTTAAGGGCTCTTCTTCACAAGGCCAATGACCTTACTGGTAAAGGGAGCGAGCTCCCTCATGTTGGAGGCGATGTCCCCATCTGGCCTACTAGTGTCTCTTGTGCTAGGGATCTGGGGCCAGGCAAGACAGAGGGGGCATTTGGAGGTGGAGTGGGAGGTGAACAATGAAGACAGACATGCTCAGCCCAGGGTGAGTCTGTATTTGGGAGATGGACAAGGCCTTTCGGACCTTCCGTCACATCATAACATGCAAAACAGCGGTTCAGACTTCAGGGCACTCAAAAATCACCGTAAAAGCTTGTTAAATGTGCACATTCCTAGTTAACCCACAGATCCCTTATTAATTTTAAAGAAAAATTGTACCTTTACAATGAAGAGTTCTAGAAGACACCGCTTATGTAAGTGATCGAGTTTAACGTCACGTGGACCTCCCCGTGTGAAGCGATGGGAAGTGGGCAAAATCACTCCTATAGTCTTCCTGCCAAAGGCGTTGGATAGGAATCTAACCATGAAGAAAGAGTCAGACAAATCCAGATTACAGGTAAGACAACTGACCTGGACTCTTCGAAAATACCAGTATCTTTAGGAAAAATAGCCAAAGGTACTGCTCTAGAATCTTGATTAAAGGAGACAAAAAAAAAAAAAGACAATTAAGTGAAATCCGTGATTCTTTAAGATTTTTTTTTATTTGAGAGAGAGAGCACAGGTAAGGGTAGGGGTAGAGGCAGAGGGAGAGGGAGAAGCAGACTCCCCGCTGAGTAGGGAGCCCGAGGTGGGGCTCGGGGCTCGATCCCAGGACCCTGAGATCATGACCTGAGCCGAAGGCAGATGCTTAATCGACTGAGCCACCCAGGCGCCCCAAAATCCATGATTCTTGATTGAATCCTGCATCAACACAAACATCTAGGATGTTTTAGAGATCATTTGAGTAATTTCTATATGGATTTGATATTGGATAATGTTATTCTATCAACATAACACTTCTTGGATGTGATAATGGTATTATGATTATGTAAGAGAATGAGAGAATGCTCTATTCTTAGGAGATACATGCTCGAGTGGCAGTTAGGTATAAAGTGGCTTGATGCCTGCAATTTAATTTCAGATGTGTCGCCAAATACATCCATATGTGTATTACATATGTGTATATGGAGAGAGAATATATGTGCAAATCTAAAACATTAACAATTTCTAGGTGAAGGCTATACTAGGATTCATCACAGTTTACTTTCAAATTATTCCAAATGAAAAGTTGGGGGTCAAATGTAAATCCCTTCCTGTAGCTCCATCCCAGATGTGTCTTCATCCCCAACACCTCCCTGTACCCCAATTCTTATATGCCCACTATGGCCTATTCCATAGCAATGGGAGGTAGTAGCAGTTAAGGAGTCATGAAGTCAGGGAGAGCTTCATGAAGGCAGCTACATCCGAACTTGGCCTCCAGGGATGGGACGGGATTTTGTGAAGCCAAGATAACAGGGAAAGAACTTTCCAGAAAGAGGCCGCAGCTCAAGTGAAGCTCGAAGAACATAGAGCAGAGGTCCTCAACTTTAGTGTGCACAGAGTTATTTGAGGAGCTTGTGCAGATTCCCAGATCCCAGCTCCAAAATTCTGATTCTGTAGGTCTGAAGGAGGCCAGAAATTTGAAGGTTTGAGAAGTACTAAGATGAATCTAATGCAGGGGTTTGAGGACCGGGACTTGGGAAACGCTGACATGAGCAGTTGCCTATTTCACCTACACAGGGAACTGGCCCCGTCTCTCTCCTGGTCAGCTGAATCTGTCCCAGGTGCCTCGTCACCAAGGCCGACGCAAACCTTCAGAGGAGAGCCGTGTGTACTAGACCCGTCAGTCGTGGCGCCTGCTACGTCCAATCCTGTGCTCGCTGCCTCCTGCTCAGGAAGGCGGATCCAGCCAGTTGTGGCACAGAGGTGACCGTCACTGTGCCAGCAATGGGTCCCACAGTTTGGAGACAGATATGGCAGCCAGGGACAAAGGGCCCTGCCCAATAGGATTGATAGTAACAAGCTAAGGCAATCAGACCAGCACCCGGTGGAACTGTTGCTATAGACCATGGAGAGAATTTTCCAGTCAGTGGCGAGAGGAGAATAGCGCAGACTTCCAGCGTTAAGCAGGGACAGTATACAAGACGCTGATGAGTGGGGCTACTTTGGAATCTCGCTGTTCCCCAGGCCATGTGTAGCCATGCTTACCATGAGCTTCCTTCCCTTGAGGTATCCTGAGTGGGTTGTTGCTGTCTGTGATAAACGGGTGAAATGAATGCACGTTCTAGGAGGTTCCCAGTTCTTAGAGAATGCCTCAGGCCCATGCTGAAAACAGAAAGTGTCTTTAGGTTGTATTGCTGCTCACCTGAGGAGCGAGTGGGACAGAAATAAGCTAATTGGTTCCTTGTCTCTTGTCTCTTCAAGCAAACACACGCGCGTCAAGAAAGAAACCGGAAGCCCACTTTCTTGAGACTCTTTCTTTTAAAAAAAAAAAGATTTTATTTAATTATTTGACAGAGAGAGCGAAAGAGCACAAGCAGGGGGAGCAGCAGAGGGAGAGGGAGAAGCAGACTCCCCGCTGAGCAGGGAGCCCGAAGTGGGGCTCGATCCCAGGACCCTGGGATCATGACCTGAGCCGAAGGCAGATGCTTAATCACTTAACCGCTTAACCAGGTGAGCCACCCAGGCACCCCTCTTGAGACCCTTTCTCTCTTATGGATGCCTGGGTCCCAAAGGCCTCCCTTTCCTACCCCTAGTCCTCCTTGCTTGGTTCAGGATGGTTCCAACCCCAACTTGTGCAGGCCTCTAATGAACTGGTTGCTTCCCGCCACCTCTGGCTCCAACGCAAGTGGAGCTCGGCTTGGTAAATCTATGCCCAGAAGTCAAGAAGTGAAACAGTCGTCCTCTGTTCAGGCGACAGCAACAGCTGTTGGAGGGGCCGGGAGGGGGCGGATAGCTGAAGGCTGTGGGTTTCTACCGCAACTCTGCCAGTTGGCCATTCGGCCAGGGGGACCGGCCATCTGGCTGGACTCCAGGAGGGAAAGACTAACCATCACAGGCCTGAAGACACCTACACGTTGTAGATTTTGGATGCAGGGAGGGAAAGGACAAAGTCATGGTCCAGTCAGACTCTGGGACTGTCAGTCCCCAGCTCTTTGCTGTACACCAGTCCTTACGCTGCTCTTCCACCCCGCCTTTGTGGAAGAAAGCCCGACATGGCTTGGCATTGACTTTGCCCTGCCTTTGGTCTCCCGAGATTCTGTCTTCCAGGCAAGATGACCAGAAGCTGTCAAAAGGAAGAACCCTCATCCTAACGTTCCTGCCCTTCTTCCTCCTGACCCTGGGGCGCTATCCTGTGAACTCACTACGTTTCCAAGCTGGGGAGATGAATTCTAGCCCCAGACCTGTTAGAAATGCACAGTATGGGCGCCTGAGTGGCTCAGCTTGTTAAGCGGCTGCCTTTGGCTCAGGTCATGATCCTGGAGTCCCAGGATCGAATCCTGAGTCGGGCTCCCTTCTCAGTGGGGAGTCTGCTTCTCCCTCTGACCCTCCCCCCTCTTGTGCTCTCTCTCTCTCTCTCAAGTAAATAAATAAAATTTCTTTAAAAAAAAAGGAAATGCACAGTATGCTGCTGGAATGGTCACTGAAGACCTCAGCTTTCTCGAAGGGCTATTATGAAGATAGCCTGTTACCACTTGAGTGGAAGTTCTAGACAGATCATCAGGCCTTCTGGAAGAGCAGTCTTCCGGGGACGTGGTAAGTGGGAACAGCCTCACTCCTCTGCAACCTCCTGGTTCCCCTCTTTGCCACCTTGAGCTGGCAGCCCCCGCTCCAGCTTCGCCGAACAGAGAGAGTGATGGTCTAACATCCCAGCAGCGCTGAAGATAAAAAGTGTTTGTAAATAATGAGAACATTATTATATGGGTCTTCCATATAAACAAAAGGGATCCTGGAGACTCCTGAGATGAGAAATCTGTACTGATACCACTTGATACAATATCTGGGGGGGGGTTAGAAATATAGAGACTGTGATGCTGGGATCTCACCACTGTACACCTCCCGAACACACCCAGATGCCCTCGATCTAGAGTTGGCCAGTATCAAGCCAGCTTGTAGTATCTAAGGTGCTCCAGGTGTCATGCCCTCTGGGAATCCCTGGCCATCGGTATGAATCGGCCTGGCTCCTGGGTCAGAGACAAGGGGCTTGATGTCTCACAGCCAGCGTAGTAGCCAGAGTGTAAAGATTTTCTCGTGTCGCTTCCTCTTGTACCCAGATTTCCCAGGAGCTCCTCGGAAGGGGCCAGGCGACCCCCATACCTGGTGTGGGTTGTGCGGCAGGAGAGTGACACTGAGCTTCGCGAAGCCGAATCTTTTAGGGCAGGCAGTGAGTGTGCCCTTCCTTCGCTCCAGAGGGAGATACCGTATCTTCCAAAGCTGTTCACTCTACAAATACCGTCGAAAAAAATACTCCGAACACCGTTGGCTCCGAGATGCGCAGAAACGCTAGAGATTCACGGAGAACCGTCTCACACTGGTGATCGTGAGCAAGTTGTAACTCTCTGCGGCTCCTCTGTTCTCCTCTGTAAAACCTTGCAGGGGGGAGGGTACATGACTTCATACATGTTAAGGTACCAGACACCCAGAAGATGCTCTGCAGATGTTAGTTTCCCTTTGCCACCGAGACTACTAGAAGGCCCTGCTGTCTCACACTTCCTGTCCCGTTCTGCAGCCGTCCCGCGGCAGCCAGTGAAGACCTCCATTTCTTTCTTACCACCTTTTCTCACTCATCTGTTCGTCTCCATCCACATCCAGTCAGGACTTAAGCCCCACTTAATTCATTAATTAATTCTTCATTCATTTGACACATATTTACAGGACACTGACCGTGTGTCAGATACTGTGCTAGGGGCCAGAGACACAGCAGAGAATGAAAAAGACGCGGTCACCACCCTCAGACAGTTTGCCCTTTAGTTGGGGAGATGGACATTAAACAAACAAATAAAAAATTACTGGTCACCAGGAGAACATAATATATGGAAGAGAGGATTATCCCCATTTCCCTCTTTCGCTCTACACTGCCTCACTGAGAGACACTGTCCACATAGGATCCTATCTCTTAACCACTTTTCCTTGATGGAGTCACGCTTCACTTCTGGGCCCTAACTAGGTGAAAGGTCAGTCTAAACTTGCAGACCAGCTAGGATGGAGAACACTGTCCAAGGAGTGGAGTCCTATTACTTTCCAAGACAGGCAGAGACACTGGTGATAGAAAGGAAGGAGGGTCAGGGAAATGAGGCTTCTAGAATCTGCTGAGGACTTGAAAGAACAGATCCCAGTTGACATTAGTAGAGCCATCTTTAAGATAAAACACAGCTGCCAAAGGAGCGTTTGTTAGCTAATCTGTTACCCTTCACTATTCAGGAACCGACAGGCTGCCCTCATTTTTCACCATCAATTAGCCACAAAACTGCCCTCCCTCTCCTTCGAAGGTCAGCCTCACCTCTGGCAGGTAAAGAAACGATCACACACTCCAAACCAGTGAGATATCGCACTGGTTTGAATATTTTTTCTCTCCAATAGGATTGTAAGAGCCCTGAAGGCAGAGGCTGTGCCTGACACAACTCACTTCTATTCCTTCCCTTCCCAGCAGAGCCGGCATCTGTTCGGGGACATAAACACGCTGGTCTTGAAATAAATAAATAAATAAATAAATAAATAAATAAATAACTAGCTAAAAAAAGGAATGACCCTGTGGAATGGCATGGCGTCTACCAGCAGATTCGTGGTTATTTTATTTATAAAAATTCTCAGACTTCTCTGGTCAGTCGCTCTTAGGGTATCAACAAAAATATTTTTCCCCAAGTATTTTGCGAGCCCAAATTGGTCTCCCTAGTTTCACAGATAGAAAGTCAGGTGTTAATTTGAACCAATCCCATGCTAGTGCAGTACTGCTAGGAATAGAAGCAAGGAAACATTATCCCTAACTCTCATTTTAATCATTAGCTCGGCTTCTTTCTTCATCTAATCCCCCTGATCAGGAGTCAGAAACCTTTCCGAGTGGTATGCCAAGTCTTCTGTCACTGTTCCTCCCTAGGGCAGGGGGCAAACGGCGATTAACTTCAGGGGAGGGCAGGAGGGAGGAGGTCATCACCTCTCAGCCATTGCAACATGGCGGCTCAGGGAATAGAGCAACTCTTTGGGGAGAATGAGATCGGAGGGAACTTTCAAACGTGGCAGCCAGGACACCCTCCCAAGAAGGGTCAATAACTCCTAACTTGATTCTAGAGAGGAAGGATGGTGTGATGGGAAAAGCGTAGAATTTGGACTTTGACAGTCCAGTGTACTTAAGTAAGTCTAAAATTAACATATTGACATGCCTCCTGAAAACTGTGAGAAACTTAGAGCACAGGAACTGTAATCATTTCTTTCTAGATACTTCTCCATTTTTAAAAGTTGTGAAATATACTTACAGATTTTTAAATAGACTTTATTGTTTAAGTCATTTTTAGGTTCCTAGCAACATTGAATGGAAAATAACAGAGAGTTCCCATATATCCCCTGCCCACTCCCCCACTATCAACATCCCACACCACAGTGGTCCATTTGTTATAGTCAGTGAACCTACACTGACACATCATCATCACCCAAAGTCCATAGTTTACATTAGGGTTCACTTTAGGTGTCGGACATTTTGTGCATTTTGACAAATGTATGATGGTATGCATCCACCATTAGAGTATTGTGCAGACTGTTTCAGTGCCCTAAAAAATCCTCTGTGCTCCATGTACTTATCCCCCCTCCCTAACCCTTGGCAACCACTGACCTTTTCACTGTTTCCATAGTTTTTCATTTTCTAGAATGTTATATAGTTGGAATCATACAATATATAAACTTTTCAGATTGGCTTCTTTCTCTCAATATATTCATTTAAGTTTTCTCCACGTCTTTTCATGGCTCAAGAGCTCATTTCTTTTTAGTACTGATTACAAACAAATTTGACGCATCGAACATTATTGTGCAGCCTAATGAAAAATTTTAGAAAGCTAACATCATAGGGAAACCACTACCCAGGTCAAGAAATAGAAGACTGACAGCCCTCAAGAAATAACCTTCTCCCCATGTGGGGAACTTCTAAAAGTCAACTAGTCTGGACTCTTCAAAATATCAATAACATGAAAAGAAAGATTGGAAGGTTTGTTTTAAATTAAGGAAATCTAAAGAGACAAAGCAACGGAATGCAATATGTGAATCGTGTTTGGTTATTATCCTTACCCCCCCCACACACACACAAAAAAAAGATGAATAAAAGACATTCTTAGAGAAATTTGAATATGGAATGTTTATTAGATGATACTATAGAATTATGTTAATTTATTTAAGAATGATAATAGTATTGTCATTACATAGGAAAATGCCCTTATTTGGGGAAGACGCATGCTGAGGTATTTAGGGATAAAGTTTCCTGATGTCTGCAACTTATTTTGAGATGGCTCAACAACAACAAAAAATACATATATAAAGGAGTTCCACTTCCAGCATGACAGTGTGAGGAGCTCTGTAGACCGGCCCTCTGATGAGACTGGTGAAAATTATGGAAAAATACATACAATCCTGAAAAGTCTCTAGAAATGATCCTAAGGACATACAGCAAGTTAAGAAACATCTATTCAAGAAAGTCTACTAAAATTTGGTGAGAACATGGAGTGTCTATGGTATTTGAACCAAGACCCATTCCCTCCCTCCTGCCTCCTTAGCTCTGAGAGGAGGAAACTCCACTCCAGATTGGTGCAGCCAAGAACCTAGGGCTCCACCTCCTAGCTCCCTGCTGGACCGCTATTTTCTCAGGAGGGGCAGGAGGTGAGTATTTCTCATCTGGCCCTTAGCTACCTTTTGCCGAGTCTAAGATCCAGTGACTGTGAAAACGTGCAGGCTTCCTTCTTCCACCTAGCCCCCAGTCAAGAATGGAGGCCTCTGCCTTGGGCGTGGCACTGCTGAGGATATGGGGAGCCCAGTCACCCTTGCCCTGCCTTGTAAGGTGGTGGTTCTGTGCTGGGAGAAGCAGGCCTAGAAAACTTGAAGCTACTCCTCCCCGTTCCACTGAGCACTAAGCTTCTAGAGTGGGTGTACCACTCAGATGGAAGTGCACCATTAGCTCCACCCTCAGCTCCAGAACCATGGCTCAGGGGTTTTTCTTGGGGGGGAGGGAGAAGCAGGCCATTAACAGAGGGCTCTGAATGTCTCCCCAGAGGAACGGACTTCATTTGCAACAGAGTGTAGAGAAGTTCTAGTTTAAAGGAGCTCTAGAAAACAGTGGAGGTTGTGGCGAAAGGCAATCGGCAGGAGACTGGTAAATTCGTTGGAGATATATAAGCTAACTAACTGTAGGCACACTAGTTTGCTGGAGAGAACCTAGGAAAGAGACAGCTGGGAGGAGTCCTTCTGGGGTCAGAACAAAGGTCAAAACACTTCCCTTGGGAATTATCCTTTCTGAATTTGATTGGATCAGTCTGTGGAGAAGTTTACAGCCCTGGGCATTGTTGACAACAGTAGAGCAGTCAGCTGACAATGAGTAGAGCTTAACAGCAAGACATGGTTAGTAAAAGAGATAAGGAGAACTCTGAAAATCACTGCCACCCCAGGGTGACTGTTGGAATACCCGGAGCTGCACCCCTTTGAGGGGCAACATCAGAGCCTTCACACTGTGGTAGTGGTGGGTGGGGGACAGACTTCACTTAACTAAGCCAGATGGTCACTAAACAAACAAATAAAAGAAACAAACTAATTCAAATAACAAGCCCTAGACAGGAAACCAGTACCCAGAGTAGCTATCATATACTATCTAAAATATCCAGTTTGCAACACAAAAATTATGAGACATCCAAAGTAATTGGGAAGTATGACAAACACATGGGGTGGGGGGGAAGCAGGCAACAGAAACTCTCATGACACTGTTGTGGACTGAATGTTTGTGTCCTCCCCCAAATTCATCTGCTGAAGCCCTAACCTCCAATGTGATGGTATTTGGAGGTGTGGCCTTTGGAAGGTAATTAGTTTTAGAAGAGGTCATGAGTGGGGCCACCATCATGGGACCAGTGCTCATATAAGTGTTCTCCACTTAGCCCTGCTGCTGCCACCAAGCCATGTGAGGACACAGCAAAAAGGTGGCCATCTGTAGGCCAGGAAGAGGGTTCTCACCGGAACCTCACCAGCTGGCACCCCGAACTCACACTTCTAGCCTCCAGAACCATGAGAAATAAATTCCTACTGTTTAAACCACCCATCCATGGTACTTTGTTAGCCTTAGCCTGAGCTAAGACAGATAGTGACCAGATGAGGATTTGGCAAAGATTGCAAGGTAACCATTATAAACATGTTCAAAGAACTAAAGGAAATCATGATTAAAGAAGAAAAGTAAGGAATGACGACACCACATCAAATTAAGGACATCAGTAAAGAAGTAGAAATTATAAGAATGAAATAGGGGCACCTGGATGGCTCAGTCAGTGAAGCATGTGATTCTCAACCTCAAGGTTGTGAGTTTGAGCCCCACCTTGAGCATAGAGATTGCTTTTTTATAAAAAGATTTTACTTATTTATCTGACAGGGGGGAGCAGCAGAGGGAGAGGGAGAAGCAGGACCTCCACTGAGCAGGGAGCCCAATGTGGGGCTCGATCCCAGGACCCTGGAATCATGACTGGAGCCGAAGACAGATGCTTAACCAACTGAACCACTCAGGCATCCCTAAAAATAAAATCTTTTTTTTTTAAAGAGTGAAATATAAATTCTGAAGTTGAAAAGTATAATAACTGAAAAGAATTTCACTAAAGGGACTCAACAGTGGATTTGAACTGGCAGAAGAAAGAATTAGTGAACTTAAAGATAGACCAATAGTTTATCCAATCCAAAGAACAGAGGAAAAACAATGATGAAAAATGCAAAGATCTTCAGAGAAATTTGGTATATCATTAAGTACACCAGCACACATGCAGTGGGAGTAGTAGAAGCGGAAGAAAGAGAGGAAGGAGCGGAAAAATTATTTGAAGAAATAATGGCGGAAAACATCACAAATTTATTGACAAACATTTATTTATGCTTCTGTGAAGCTCAGTAAACTCTAAGGAAACACAAAATGAGGCCAGAGCAGGAAATGAAAGAAATATAAAAGAAGGAATATATAAGGAACTCTTACAAGTCAGTAATACAAAGACAAATAACCTAATTAAAAATTAGGCAAAGAGGGGCGCCTGGGTGGCACAGCGGTTAAGCGTCTGCCTTCGGCTCAGGGCGTGATCCCGGCGTTGTGGGATCGAGCCCCACATCAGGCTCCTCAACTATGAGCCTGCTTCTTCCTCTCCCACTCCCCCTGCTTGTGTTCCCTCTCTCGCTGGCTGTCTCTATCTCTGTTGAATGAATAAATAAAATAAAATCTGTAAAAAAAAGTTTAAAAAAATTAGGCAAAGGATTTGAATAAATATTTCTCCAAAGAAGAAATGCAAATAGCCAATAAGCACAGTAAATAAGACGCTTGACATCGTGAGTGATCAAAGAAATACAAATCAAAGCCAAACTGAGATGCCACTCACATACATGAAGATGACTATAATAGAGTCAGATAATAACAATTTTTGTCACAGAGTTGGTGAAGTTGGAACACACATGCGTTGCTGGTGGGAGTGTAAGATGGTGCAGCCATTTCGGAAAACAGGCTGGCAGTTCCTCAAATGGTTAAACATAGTTACCACATGACCCAGCCGTTCAACTCCCAGGTATATAGCCCAAGAGAATGAACACACATGTCCACACAAAAACTTGTACATGACTGTTTATAGTGGCAGTATTCGTAATAGATAAAAGGTAGAAACAACCCAGATGTCTATCACCTGATGAATGGAGAAACAAAATGTGATATAGCCATACAATGGAATATTATTCAGTCATAAATAGGAATGCAGTCCTGTTACAGACTGAACTGTGCCCCTGCCCCAAATTTATATGTTGAAGCCGTGACCTCCAATATGACTGTGTTTGGACACAGAACCTTTAAGAAAATAATTAAGATTAAATGAGGTCATAAGGGTGGGGAGTCAGTCTGATAGGACTGGCATCCTTATAAGGAGAGGAGGAGAGGGCAGCTGGGTGGATCAGTCAGTTAAGCGTTTGCCTTCGGCTCAGATCATAATCCCAGGGGCCTGGGATTGAGTCCCAAGTCAGGCTCCCTGCTCACCGGGGAGCCTACTTCTCCCTCTCCCTCTGCTGCTCCCCCTGCATGTGCTTTCTTGCTCTCTCTGTCAAATAAATAAATAAGATAAATAAAATCAGTGGTGGGTACATGAGTATTAATTGTATTTTCTTTCATTTTTTCCTATATCTGTGAAAATATCCATAATAAAAAATTGGAAAAGGTGGAAAAAGCCCTTCCATGTGTGCCTTCCTGATCACTCCCACCTTTCCTCTTCCCAGAAGTAACCGATATCCTAACTTTTGGGTTAATCGTGTTCTTGCTTTTCGTTATAGTCCTACCACCTATGTATGAGTCCTTAAACAATGCAGTTTAGTTTTTCCTGGTTTTCAACTTTATATACATGGAGTCATACAGTATATAATACAGATGACCCTTAACACAGGGGCTGGGGTGCCGACCCTCTGTGCAGTCAAAATCCATGTGTAATTTTTGACTCCCCCCAAACTTAACTACTAATTGACTGGAAGCCTTATCAATAACCAAAACAGTCGATTAGCATATATTTTGCGTGTTGTATGTATGATATACTGTATTCTTATAATAAAGTAAGCTAGAGAAAAGAAAATGTTATTAAGAAAATATTATTAAGAAAATCCTAAGGAAGAGAAAATATATTTACAGTCCTGTGCTGTATTTATTGAAAAAATCTGCTTATAAGTTGAAACTCATGTTGTTCACGGGTCAACTGTATTCATTCTTGGCTTGTTTGCGTCATTATTATGTTCGTAAGTTTCATTCATGTTGTTGAATGTAACTGCAGTTCATTAATTTTCATTGCTGAATAGCATTCCATTGTATGGATATAATACAATTTTGTATCTGATCGACTGCCTGCTGACCAACATTCTGGGTGATTCCAGTGTAAGGGCTATTAAAACAATGCTGCTAAGACTGTACATGTCTTTGGATGAACACATGTACACATTTCTGTTGGGTGTACGCCTAGAAGTGAAATCGGTGGGTCACAAAATGCATTAGCTTCAAATCCACAGGGTAATGGCAAACTTTTTCAAAGTGGTTCAACCAAGCAGCAGTGTGTCAGAATTCCTGTTGCTCCACATCCCTGCCAACCGTTGGTATTACAAGAATTTTTTAAGGGCATCTGGGTGGCTCAGTCGGCTAAGCATCTGCCTTCGGCTTAGGTCATGATCCCAGAGTTCTGGGCTCGAGTCCCTCATCAGACTCCCTGCTCAGTGGGGAGCCTGCTTCTCCCTCTCCCTCTGCCCCTCTGCTCCTGCTCTCTCTCCCACTCGCTCACTCTCTCTCAAATAAATACAATCTCTAAAAAAAAAATAAAAATTAGCCATTCTAGTGAATGTGTGGTGATATTGCACAATGGTTTTAATTTGCATTTCTCTGATAAAATTGAGGACATTTTTGGTATGTTTATTGGCCATTTGGATCTTCACTTCCGTGGAGTAACTGTCTATGAGTTCTTGCCCATTTTTCTTGTTTTCTTATCACTTTCCAACAATTCTGCATATGTCCTAGGTCCTAGAACTTTACTCGCTACACCTATATTGCAAATATCTTCTGCTACTGTGTGGCTCGGTTTTTCATTCTCTTCATGGTGTCTTTTCTATGAACTCCTTCATTTTATTGTGGTCAAAGTCCTCAATTTTTTTCCTTTATGGTTAACAGTTCTGCATACTGTTTAAGAGGTTTGTCCCTACCCCCGAAGTTGTGACCATAATCATGTACATTTTAAAAGCATAATTTGGCCCTTTAAATTTAGATGTATAATCTGCTTGTAACTCATTTGGGCGCATTCATTGAAGTAAGGGCCCAATTTCTTTCCGCTTTCCGTGTGGGTACCCAATCATCCCAGCACCATTTTTGAAAAGAACCATCTGTGCCGCTTGGCTGTTCTTTGAAGAACTTGCCGCCCAGCTGCCGAGAGCGCAGTCAGCAGTCGGCCTCAAGCTGCCGCACCTCGGAGGTCTGCTGGAGCAGTTAAGCAGAAGCCAGGCTCTTCCCCGGCAGCCGCTGGCCACTGACGGAGCGTGCCAGGTGTCCTCAGGCCCCATCCCCTTGGTCCAGTGAGCAGTTTCTCTAATGGGCTCTCCCGAACGCCCAAACTCTCAGTCTGAGGTTCTCCGTTCTCCTTCTTTACCCTTCACAGATGTCACCCTCTCAGAAGCCTCTTGTACTTGCAACTGCATCCCAGGATCCCCCCACCAGAGGACCTCAACTAACACATGACGACATGTAGCAGCCCATCCGGAACTCAGGCAGTACGATGGGAGTTTGGAAGATGGCATCGCCCACCACCAGGCTGTCAGTGTGGACCCCATCCCCAGTGGTATGTGGGGAGTATGGATTGTCCCAGGCACAAGATGGCGGCATCCCTGTTAACACTTGCACAGTTAGTGTCTCGAGGAAATGTTCCATGGAGGGGAACACTGTGGTCAGTGCAATGATTCAGGATTTGGGGAAATGGGTTGGGGCAGAAGAGGGAATCGTACAAAGACAATGAAGTTTGCCAGCTGTTATTTGGCTGCATTGATACCCTTACAGAAGGATAATGAAAAGGTGAGGGCCATTAATGAGCAGTTGAAGTCCAGAGTGCCTTTTTGGTAGCTTACACCAAAGCTCTCTTATCTTGTGCAGTAAAGAAGCAGAAAAAAATGTGAAGACCAGACTGGGGATGTTAAAGAATAGAGAAGCTTCAAGGGTGATTGAATGCTCAGTAGAGGTGGGTCTGTTACGCTAAAATCAGAGCCTGGGTTGGGAAAACTGGAGACACATGTGGGTGAATGACCCCGACCATTCTGGCTCCTATCTTAGCCTGGTTGTGCTACTATAAGAAAATACCACAGATTGGGTGACTTATAAAAAACAAAAATCCATTGCTCATAGCTCTGGAGGCTAGAATTTTGAGATCAGGCTGCCAGCACGGTCAGGCAGAGGGCCCTCATCCGCATGGCCAACTTCTAGCTGTGTCCTCACATGGAGGAAGGGGCTAGGGAGCTCTGTGGGGTCTCTTTCATAAGAGCACCAACCCCATCATGACGGCTCCACTCTCATGACCTAATCACCCCCCAAAGGCCTCACCTTCTAATATCATCACATTGGGCATTAGGATTTCAACATATGAATTTGGGAGTGGGGGGACATAAATATTCAGACCATAGCAGCTCCCCAAACAAACATTGCCAGATTTAGCAAATAAAAATTACAAATAAAGGGGTACTTGGGTGGCTCAGTCGGTGAAGTATCTGCCTTGGGCTCAGGTCATGATCCCAGGGTCCTGGGATTGAGGCCCCCATTGGGCTCCTTGCTCAGCGGGAAGCCTGTTTCTCCCTCCCCCTCTACCCCTCCCGCCTGCTTGTGCTCCCTCTCTCTCTCTCTCAAATAAATAAATAAATAAAATGTTTTTAAAAATTACAAATAAGAAAATGTCTCATGGGACATACTTACACTAAAAATTTATTTATCTGAAATTCTAATTTAACTGGGCATCCCTCTAATTATACCCCAACCCCAGGCCCTCTGCCTCTGCACCCTTAGAACCTGCACAAGTGTCCCACTCCTTCCTTGACTCAGGGAGTGAGGAAGATTAATACAGTATGGTCTCTAGGGCCAAATAGATGGACAGCCAACAAGGGTGTACACACACACACACACACACACACACACACACACACACGCTGGGCAAACTATGATCCTTTGCTGAGTCTCTGGATCTGAGTCAGTTTTTGGAACCCATTGACTGAAGAGGTGGCTAGGTCCCCAGAAAGAAGGACCCTAAATCACCATGACAATTATATACCATAATACTAGCCCCAGTTCTTCCCCAAAGGGACCTATGGCCATTTATGTGGGTGATTGTACACTGGGGAAAGGGGAGACATTGAGGTCTACCACTTCTTTTTTTTTTTAATGATTTTTTATTATATTATGTTAGTCACCATACAGTACATCCCCGGTTTCCGATGTAAGGCTCGATGATTCATTAGTTGTGCATAACACCCAGTGCACCATGCAATAAGGTCTAGCACTTCTGAGTAAGTCACAGAGCAGGAACTCTGGGCAGTATAAGCAGCCTGGCCGCTTAACTCATATGATCCACAGCAGGCCCTGTGGGGTGGGAAGAGTAAGGCGTGAGAAGACATGCATTCTAGAGTTTCTGGCAAGTCCCAGGGGGCTGCCGTTACAAAACGGGGACAGGGTGAAATAGGAACGGAGCTTATGTAATCCATTTGGCCAACTCTTGCTCCAGTGTAATTGCAAATAGGCAAGTGCAGCAACCCCAGACAGGGTGTATGGTTACTGGGGCTCAGGTTTCTCAACAATGGGGCTTTTACTTACTTGACCAGGTAAGCCACCGGGACCAGCGGAGGCGATAGCTAAGGGTGAGAGGAATTAAGGATGGATAGGGAGGGAGGAGACAATGGATTCCAGGGGTCCTTCTGGAACCAACTACAGCAGTGGGAGCTGTGGGTTTTTTCCACTAACTTCCCTCTTCTAAGTTTCGCTCCAGAAGAGAGGCCTATGGGCAAACTACAAACACCTGTCCCCAAATACGTATGGAGAAATTGATCTGCTTAGCGCCAGGGATGTATTGAGGGAGCCACAGAGGATCTCCCTATGAGAAAGAACCCGCCACTCAAGGGAGTGCTCCTTCCTGGCAGTTCTGCCCAACGTGGGACCCCTCCAACTGGTAGTGTTTGCTCTACAGCTCCCTGTTGGATTGGCCAAAAATTTATCAGGTATGTATCACAGTTCGAGGCTCTTGCTGCACAATCCTGCTTCCTTCTCTTTTATCTTTCACAGGGAATACTCAGCCCACTCCCAATAAACCTCCTGCATTTCTGACTCCATTGCCACATCGTTTGTCGGAGATCTAAAATGACACGCCGTCCTCTCTCCATTTCTCTGCTGTAGTATCTCTGTCGTAGAGCAAGTCTCCATATCTATGGATTGCTTTAGGGCTCTCTTTCATCTCTCTGTGTCAATATTATACCATCCTGTTTACTACAACTTTATAAATATGTTTGATACTTGGTAAAGTAAGTCCTCTCACTTCTGCTTCCGCTTCCTTAAAAGTGTCTACAATACCTCTTGTCTTTTTAAATGCATTTAAAATTTAGCTTTTAAGTCTCTCTCTCTCTTTCTCTGTGTCTCTCTGTCTCTCTCTCTCTGTAACACATACACACACACACAACATGGGGGTGTGATTGCAATTTCATTGAATCCGTATTTGAGAGAATTGACATCTTTACAATATGAGTCTTCTAATTTATGAATAATGTCTATCTCTTCTATATAGATCTTCAATGTCTCTCAGTAAAGCATTATAGTTTTCCATATAGAGGTCTTACACACATTTTATTGGGTTTATTCCTAGTATTTTAAAAAAGATTTTATTTATTTATTTATTTATTTATTTATTTGAGAGAGAGAGCATGAGCATTGGGGAGGGGCAGAGAGAGAGAGAGCACAAGCAGGGGGAGCAGCAGAGGGAGAGGGAGAAGCAGACTCCCCGCTGAGCAGGGAGCCTCACACGGGGCTCAATCTCAGGACCCTGAGATCATGACCTGAGCCCAAGGCAGACACTTAACCGACTGAGCCACCTAGGTGCCCCATTCCTAGAAATTTTTAAAACCTTTTATTTTGAAATAATATCAGACTTACAGGAAATTTGCAAGAGTGTTCTCTATACCCTTCCCATCCACAGATTGCCCAAATGTTAACAATTTACAACATTCGGTTTCTCTTCCCCCATATATTTTTCTGAAACATTAAAAACATAGTTGCAGACTTCATGTTCCTTTACCTCTAAATAGGTATTTCTTATAAATGGAACTTCTCCTATATTCCTGTCATTCCAGAACAATGACCAAAATAAAAAGTTAACACTGATATCATACTCTTATCAAATGTACTTAATCTTAAATTTAAATTCCACCCATTGTCAGACTGGTCGTCTTTAAGGCAAAAGGAAAAACATCTGGTCCCGCATATAATCTAGGATCACACACTGCATTTAATTGTCTTTTTAGACTCCTTTTAATCTTGCTTAGTTCCTCATTCTTTGTCTGGACCTTGACTTTTTAGAGAGTACAGGCCAGTTATCTTATAGACTATCCCCCAGTTTGGATTTTTCTGATGATCCCTCATTATTCGATTTAGGTCACGCATCTGTGGCAGGAGTACGGGAGAGTGATGCGTGCGTTCTGTAGTGCACCGCATTACAGACACATGATACTGCTTTGTGCTTTTGCTCGTAATGTTTATTAACTGCAACCATTTGGTTAAGGTGGTCCCTGACAGGCTTCTCCATTGTAAAGTTACATTTTACTCTCGATAATTAATACATCTCTTATGGAAAGCTGCGTCAATACTATGTAGATAACCTTTTTCTGATTATATTCTCATCCACTGGTTTAACATCCATTGGTGATTCTTGCCTGAAACCAATATTATTATGGTGGTTGCCGAATGGTGATTTTCTAGTTCCATCATTCCTTCTACATTTATTAATTGGAATTCTACTGTAGGAAAGCACTTCCCCTTTCTGTTTGCTTCTATCAGTATAGACTCATCAATGTTTGTTTTATTCTATGGTGGGTTTTATTGTGGGATTGTTTTTGTTTGTTTCTGTTTTGTTTTGATTGGTTGGGTTGTTTTTTTGTTTTGTTTTGTTTTTGTTTTTGTTTTTCCAGAACCTAGACAAACTACCATAGTAGCGAATCTGTTTATAGTTGTAGCTTGGGGCGGTTATTGTGGTTTCTTTGGTAAAATCTACATTTCCTTTTTTTTTTTACCATCTTATTTAAATCTTGATTATCTGCTCTCTCTATATATATATACCTACACACACACTTATAATGTTTATAGTAGTGTGATAGCAGAATGTATCTTTTTTTAAGGTTTCCCTACTTTCCAATTTATTTTAAAATGGTAGTTTTGAATGTATGCATTTAGAATAAGTGACTAGTAGTTTATATCTCACAGGTAGTTTAAATCTGATTGGGGCAATCTGCAGACATTAGAGGTAGTTTAGTATTCTAGAAAGGGCTGTTGTCACAGATAGTGTCTAGGGGAGGACCGTATGCTCTCTGGGCACACAGTATTGTCTGATGAATTTGAAAGAAGCAAACAAGATATGACTTTATTTTCCCCTTGACACTCCCTTGGACTAATTTTGAGCCTCGATGGGAAATCATTCAGTAGGTTCATAATGTACATGACGGAAGGAAGCTTTACGTGGTGGTTTACCTTCGTTTAGCTTTGGAAATTTACCCTTGCCCAGTTTTGGAAGTAACTTCTAGTCCTTTGGTTCTCATTTGTAACAAACACATTAGAGACTACATTGAAATATTGCCTACAAGACTGCTCTTACTTAAAAAAAGACTTGCTCCTCCAATAAAAAAAATTTAAATGTATTCTGTGGGTTACATTTCACTACTATCATTATTTTGTTCATGAAATTATCCCATATTGGGCTATTAGAAGTCATTTCAAGCTAACTTCATTCTCTGAGTACCTCCTTATTTTCTGGCACAAGATATTTCTGCTGTCCCAGCTTTGGAATCAGCCATTTCTCCAAGTAACCCTGGTTCTTTTTACTAAGGAAGAGTTTTTAGATACCAGGCTCTGGGCATTAGATGTGCTCATTGTCATTAGAGCATTATTACTACTTGGCCTTATCAGTTGACAGAGCCAGAAAATATGCAAGTGAAATATATTATGAACCATGAGTTCATACTGATAGCTCTGATTTAAATCCAACACCACAGAGTTCATTTTAGCTTTCTTCCTTTCCATGTAGTAGCTTGAGAATTTTTAACCCATACAACTGAAAAAAATTCATATTAACTACAGTATACTATTTGTTTACAATTATTTTGTTTGAGTGTATATAGTCAAAAAATTGTGTTCAAAAGTTTCTTGTATTAGTTCTCCCTCCACCCCAACCCCTAAAGTGGTGATGTTATTTATTTGAAATATGTTATATTCATTTGTTTCTGTTTATATTCCATTTGGGGTTTCTGCCCTGCACAGAGACATGAAAAGAAAGATTAACTCATACACAGAGGAAATAAGGCAGTCAATAGGAACTGTCCCTGAGAAAGCCCTGACATTGGAATTACTAGACAAACACTTATTTTTTTTTAAGTAGGCTCCATGCCCAACGTGGGGCTTGAACTAATGACCTTGAGATTGAGAATTGTGTGCTCCACTGGCTGAGCCAGCCAGACACCCCAGATAAACACTTTATTTTTTTTTATTAATAATGATTTTTTATTATATTATGTTAGTCACCACAGATAAACACTTTAAACGAGATGTTTTAAATATGCTAAAATAAGGGAACTGAAGTCTACATAACTAAAGCAAAGTATGAAAATGATGTCTCATGAAATAGTGATTATCAATAAAGAGATAGAAATTATAACATGAATGAAATAGAAAGTACAAAGGTAAAAAGTACAGTAAGAAAATGCAAAATTCAACAAAAGGACTTGTCAACAGAGTAGAGCAGGGAGAAGAAAGAATCCATGAATCTGAAAATAGGTCAATTGAGATTTTTGAATCTGAGGGGCAAAAAAGAAAATGAACAGGGTCTCAGAGACCTGTTGGCCACAACCAAGCATGCACAGGGTGGGACACCCAGAGGAGAGGAGAGAGAGAATGGAGCAAAAAGTATATTTGAAAGAATAATGTCAGAAAACTTCCCAAATTTCATTTAAAAAAGAAAACATGAATGTACACAGCCAAGAAACGAAACAAAGTAGATTTTTCCAAGCAGGCAAAACTAAAAAAGATCCACACCTTAGACACATCATATCAAACTGTCAAGAGACAAAGAAAAAGAGATCATCTTGAAAGCAGCGAGAAAGAAGTGACTCATTAGACACAAGGGTTACTCAACAAGATTAACAGCTAATTTCTCATCAGAAACCATGGGTGTCAGAAGGCAATAAGATGACTCATTAAAAGTGCTGAAAGAAAAAGACTGTTAACTAAGAATTCTATATCCAGCAAAAGTTTTCTCGAAAAATAAGGGAGAAACCAAGACATTCCCAGATAAACAAAAACTAATGGAATTTATTGCTGGCAGCCCTGACCCACAAGAAATACTAAAGGGCGATTCTCAGGCTTGAGTGAAAGAACTCTAGATAGTAACTTGAATCCACATTTTAAAAACTGATAAACTTCATTACGTAGGTAAATATAAAAGACAATATAAGTGTTTTTTTTATAACTCCTTGTTTTTATCACCTCTTCTTCACCCCATTGCTGAAGAATGGATTACCCGATGTAGAATTATGGGAATGGCCAAACACATGACACGAAACAGTAGGTAAGACTGACAGTAGTTTATGAGTCACATATACTCACAGTCCAGGGCAAGAGGACACCACCTGCCATGCAGGGACGCACGGGGTTTGGCCTTGAGAACAGTGTGAACAAACAGGATGGGTAGGAGGCAGACTTTCTAATATCAAGAAGGAGAGGTGACCCTTGGTTCCCACAAAAGATGTGATCGGCTTGTTCGAATAATTCCATGGGCCGGCAGGGAACTGAGGCCTGCTACTCAGGGATAAGCAAGAACTGTGCCAGGTCCCCATGATAAGAAGTTGTTTTGTTTTGTTTTGTTTTCTTGGCTAGGAGACCTTGTCCATGGGAGTAGAGTGGGGAGGTGAACTTGTGGTTGGTCTATTGGAGGCTCTCCTGATTTTACCAGCTGCCAGGGCAGCACAGAATACTAATTTTGGGACTGACATCACACCTGACCCCTTGAATGTCTTATCAATTTCAATCTTGGCTATGGCTGAGATTTTTAGGGAGTAGAAGGGCCTCCCTAGGATGTGAAGTAAGTACTTGACCAGGAGGAAGAGGGCCATGTGGTGAAATGATGGTCAAAAAACGTGAACTTTAGAGGTGTCCCCCTTTATGTCCCAAAAAGGCATTTGAGGGACCCGTGCGGCATTGGTGCAGGGAGTGCATGTCCCCCAAGGCCATGAATTTAGACTAATCAATGCCTGTGGCAATAGTGACACCCAGTGTGGGGGGGGTCCATTTGCCATTCTGTAACTTAAATAAAAGTTATCTGAGGAGCCATTATGCCTTTCAATTAAAGCAACTTCGAGGGTCTCCTATAGGTTAAATTCCAGCGAATGCCTTCTTTAAGAACCAGCATTATATATTCTGAGAAATGAAATGAGTGTCCTTGTCACTAACAGTAATGTAAGTCCAAAGGTGATAAGGTATATCCTGGTAGAGCCTTGTATTGTGTGTGGCTTTAGCATACGTAGAGACATGTGACCTTCATTTATATTTTGGATATCTGTGAGGGAAGAGATTCCCAGAGTTCTTTACTCCAAAAGGGTCAACTCTTAGGCAGTGGCCCAAGGGTTTGAAAAAATGTGCAAATGAGGGGCGCCTGGGTGGCTCAGTCGCTTAAGCTTCTGCCTTTGGCTCAGGTCATGATCCCAGGGTCCTGGGATTCAGCCCCCACAGGGTCCTGGGATCCAACCCACATCAGGCTCCCTGCTCAGCGGGGAGCCTGCTTCTCCCTCTCCCTCTGCCCCCCTCCCCCGCTTATGCTCTCGCTCTCTCTCAAATAAATAAATAAATAAAATCTTCTTTTAAATGTGCAAATGATACTATTTGTTGGCCAGGCATCCAATGTTAAAATGACTACTTGAGGGGCGCCTGGGTGCCTCAGTCATTAAGCATTTGCCTTTGGCTCAGGGCGTGATCCCAGAGTCCTGGGATTGAGTCCCACATCAGGCTCCTCTGCTGGGAGCCTGCTTCTTCCTCTCCCACTCCCCCTGCCTGTGTTCCCTCTCTCACTGGCTGTCTCTCTCTCTGTCAAATAAATAAATACAATCTTAAAAAAAAATGACTACTTGAAGTGTGGCCAGTTGTGCGGACTCTTGGGTGCCATCCTTTTCAGGGACTCTGGTTAAGGGATGAAAACCGTCAACATTCTACTGAACTCCGTCATGTATGTTGGTGCAATGCCAACCATAAAGTGTATGAATGCCCATTATTGGTCGCTCAGTTGATCCTAAAAGGGTCCCTAGATAGCCAAGGGTCTGGGAGAGGTTTGACCTCCTCTAGCATCATGGCATCTGGCAAGTGACTGAGGACAGAGAAGGCCAGCCTCTTGTAGGTGGAATCTACTGGAGGGTCCACGTTTGGTTCCATCTAGTAGCAAGGAGGTCTCAGTAGCCATGACATGCTTGTGGAGTGCAGCTACCATGACCCAAAGCATAATGGGCAGCTGGGTGTAGAAGGTCACAGGCTGAGGGACTGTGAGAGCTTTGATTTTCAGGAGATCTCTGTATGTGGCCAGCAAATTGCTGCCCTAATAGTATAGTGCAGGGCTAGGAAGGGCAATTTCTTATATTAGAAGCCTATGGACCACTTATGGTCATCATAGGTTGTCTAGAGATCCCAGGAGGCATGAAAGGAGGCATGAAGGAGTGTCTGAGGACACTAACAGGCGTGCTTGTTGATTTCAATTTGGACAGATTCTGGAGCTTTTTGTTGGAGACCCATTCAAGGTGGGCCAATTTGCAAGTAACAACATTAATAAGATTGAGTAAAATTTGTAAATGAAGAATATGGTATCTCCAGAACCAAAAAAAAAAAAAATCCTAGAAGATATTGGACTTGTATTAACATCATGGGTGCTGAAAGGGTCAACAGGTATTTTCTTAACTGTCAGAGATGGAACAACCCTCAGTTTACCAAAGAATTTTCAGGAATGCAAAAGAGACGGTGGGACCTTGCACTATGTGCAATGGTCTGTCCCCTTTTTGTGAGGTCCTTTATGAGTATTTGCAACGTGTCAAATGAATCTCCCTGGAGGAGGATGTCATCAATGTAACATTGTGTCTGTGTTTCTAGAGAAAGGTGGATGCAGTTAGGATCTTGCTAAAAAAGATTGTGTGTAATGGCAAGGCTGCTGAGGTACCCCATGGGTAGCCTGGTAAAGGTGTATTGTGTCCTTTCAGTGGTGAAGGCAAACAGCAGTTGAGAGACTGTTGAAATAGACACTGAACAGAATATATTATTCAAATCTACAATAGCAAAATATTTCCCAGTGGATGGAGTCGGTAATTCCAATAGTCAGTACTGGCTATGGGGGTCTTAATGGATGGGGCCAGAGCATTGATGTGCAGTTACTTACTGTGAGGCACCATTCATTCTTTCCAGGTTTAAGAACAGGCCAAACTGAGATGTTAAATGAAGAAGCAGTGGGGGTAATCACCCCTTCACTAATTAGATCTTCTATAATAACTTTTAATCCTTCAGGGCCCTGTTTTAAGTTACATTGCGCCATCTTAACTTTTTAAACTGGCGAATCCATGGCATCTCATTTAACCAAGCCAATTGATAAGGGCCAGAGACTTTATATAATTTTAACTTATTACTCAACTGGGTCAGAATGTCTGTGTCCACCAGAGGATATTTTAGCATAACAGGTGCTATGACCATGGGAATTTAGGTAAAATAATAACTCTGATCGTTAAGGTGAGGCATACCTATTTGTCCTTTCTTTTATACTCAGTAACTCCCTGAAGATTATAGAGAGTATCTTGTTGAAATTTAATGGGTCCCCAGGTATAACTGTAATTTGAGTCCCAGTATTGATTAAGTCCATGTAGGTTTGCCAATTGGTACATTTCAGCAAACGTTGATGTTCATTCAGAGCCTATGCTGTAGAGGTGCAAAAGACAATCAGTGCCCCTTTGTCTTTCTGTTATATAATTCTTCTAGTAAATTTTGGATTTCCAATAGTGTCAAATTATGTACCTTCGTTTCAGTTTCATTTTTTTTTTCTTGCAGCCCTGAGGAATGAGCTCTTGGTTGCCGTCGGGGCATAAGCAGCAGAATGGCATAGCAGAAGAGAACTGGATCCACAGTTCTGCTATGGCCCTACTCTTTTCCCCACGAGGACTTCTCTTTGTTCCCCTATTTTTCTTTCTCTAAAAATTACCCCATAAGAATTTAGATTTCTAGCCAAGTAAAGCCTCAACTTTTAGTTTCTGTTTCTGCCCAACCACCTGTGATGTGGACCTTCCTGGCAGTTATGGGGAAAGGTTCAGGGGCCCTGGGACCTGCCTTAGAGTCAGCTGTCTCTTCCTCCAGGGAATGCCAGCCAATCTTCCCCGGGTTGAGGTCCACATCCAGTAAAATCATTTTGTCTGTGACCTGAATGGGATCCAACAAGTCCTATGATCCCAAGATTAGCCCTTCGGCGTGCCGGTGAGCAGCAGTGCTAGGCAAAGCCCAGGCACACTGGGGGGATTATGCATTGGGGAAGCATTAAGTACAAAATACTCCTTCCCATTTTTAGAAATCAGTACCTGGGCCATGCATTACCATGGATGTGCACCTCATTATCTCTGGGGGGGTCAGGAGATCATACATGGTCCATAGCAAGGGAAGGAGCAGCACATGAGAGAAGCAAAGATGCTACCTTTGTCTGAATAATAATGACGATTAGGCAACTGAGGTGCCGTGCCTCATTCTCCCCAGGATGGTGGTCTCCTTCTTTCCCAGAAACCTCACCAAGAGGTGTCCCCAGGCCCATCCGGGCAGCGCACAATCAAAGACAAGTTTTACATGGCTGCCCAAGCAGCCAGTGACAATAACCAGGCTAGACACAGTAACTTGGTAGTTGGGACTCAAGTGCCAAGTGCTTATGCTGCCTTCACCGTCAGAGGCCTCAGAGACCACCTGCCAAAGCCAGGCCAAACCCAACGACCTGTCATGCTAGGGTAAAGTCAATTAGCAACAACGCTTGTCATGAGGATTAGAGCATTTAGAGTAAGCAGAGACACCGATACCTGGCAAAGAGCACAGAGTGCCCCGCAAGCCAAAGCGCAAGTCCATCAGCAACTGGCAGCTCTGCCCCAGACAGCATTTGCCATATCATGGAAGCAGGTAATTAGCCATGAGCACTTAATTAAAACTAACCAGGTGTCCTTGGTCATGGTTGGTCTAGCCTCTTTATGATGCCAATTGTTTTGATCGCCTCTTCTTCACCTCATTGATGAGGAAGGGATTCTTCCCTAGAATTATGGGGATGACTGAACACACAACACCCAACACTGGCCACATGAGACTGATGGCAGTTTATTAGTCACATATACTTACAGCCTGAGGGAGGAGGGCACTGCATGTCACATAGAGCCACACGGGGTTTGCACGTGGGATCAGAGTGGACAAACCAAGCTTTGTGGGAAGCAGGCTTGGTAGTATCAAGAGGATGAGGTGACTCCTGGTTCCCATGGGAAGATGTGATGGGCTTGTTGAAATAATTCTGTGGGCTGGCAGGGAACGAAAGCCCACTACTCAGGGATAAGTAGGCACCGACCCTGGTCTCCATGATAAGGAGGGTTGTTTGGCCAGAGGACCTTATCTGTGGAAGCAGAGTGGGGAAGGAAATTTGCAGTTAGGCCATTGGAGGCATTCCCAATCTTCCCAGGTGTCAAAGCAACATGTAATATTAATTTTAGACTGTGTACAACATTCTTTTTTTTTCTTTCTCTGATTTAAAAGACAACTACACAAAACAATCATGATAAACCTGTGCTGATGGACGTATAGTGTATAAAGATGTAACTGGTATGACAATCAGCCCAAACGAGGGAGGAGGGAATGGAGCTCTCTTGGAGCAAAGTTCTTGAATAATATTGGTATTAATTTTGACTCAATTTTTATAGGTTAATATGTTCATTGCAGTCCCCAGGGAGGCAACTAAGAAAATAACTGAAAATATATTAAAAGAAACAATAAGGTAATCAAAATGGTAGGCCAGAAAATAATCCATTTAACACAAAATTAGGCAGTAATGGAGGGACTGATGAACACAAAAGACATGAAATAGAAAAAACAAATAGCAAAAGAGCAGACATGAATTTCACCTTTTTGATAATTACATTAAATCCAAATAGATTAAACACTACTATCAAAGGGCAGAGATTGGAAGAATGGATAAAAAAGCATGATCCAATTATGTGCTGTCTACAGGAGACGTGCTTTGGATTCACAGACACAATTAAGTTCAGAATAAAAGGCTGGAAAAGATGTATCGTGAAAACAGCAACCAAAAGAGAATTAGAGTGGAGATCCTAATGTCAGGCAAAATAGGCTTGAAGACAAAAGTTGTTAGTAGAGGCAAGGAAGAAGATTTTATAATAATAATAAAGTCAATAATTCACAGAGATACAACAATTATAAATATATACACATCTAAAAACAGCCCACCTCCATATGCGTGAAGCAAACACTATCAGAATTGCAAGGAGAAATAGACAACTCAATAATAATAGCTGGGGACATTACCGCAAACTTACAGAAATTTTTTATAAAAGAAATGCTATAAACAATTGTATGCCAACAAATTAAATAACTAGATGAAATGGAGAAATTTACAGAAAGACACAAGTTACCAAAGCTGACTTACAGAGAAATAGAAAGTCTGAGTAGACCTGTGCAAGTAAAGACATCAAACCAGTGGTCAAAACTCCCACCAAAACAAAGCCCAGGACCAGAAAGCATCATTGGTGAATTCTACCAAAAGTTTAAAGAGGACTTAACACAATCCTTCTGCTCAAGCCAGAAACCTAGAAATCTTCCTTGATTCTCCCCTTTCCATCACCCCTTCTCCAAGTCTCCCAAGCACTTAGCACAGCGCTTGGCACATAGTAGGCATGTATTCATTTATTCAATGAATATTGAGCTCCTACCATATTCCAGGTATGGTTCTAGGCATTAGACTTAAAACAGTGAACAAAACAAATCCCTCACCTCATGGAAAATGAATGAATGAGTCAATCTTTTAAAACTTAAATCAGGCACCACTTCCCCCATCTCTCCTGCCTGGGTTAGAAACACCTTCTCAGTCATTTCTCGGTATCCAGCTTACACTTTTACCACTGCATTTAGTTTTCTGTGCCGAAATTATCTTTTTTTTTTTCTATACAAATCTCTCTCCCCTACTTAATTGTGAACTCCTTGAGGGCAGGATCTGAATCTTGTTTATTTCTAGCATCTGGCACATAGCAAGTATTCAACGATGGTTTATTGTGTTCTAGTCAAAGTGTCTTCTAACTTTGGAGACCATCTCTGCCCCTTCCTGTCCAACTTCACCTCTAGACATCCCCAAACACATATACTGGGGAATGTGGCTGGGAACACTAGTCAGTTTTTTCTTTTTCCTGGATTCCAGATCCCTTTCATATATAGGGCCCCAGGGTGGGGCCTCAGGCAAAGCCTAGGAGTTTCTCTTTCTTTTTCTTTTTCTCTTTCTTTCTTTCTGGGGAAATTCTTGTTTTATTCTTTGGTCTCCCCCTATTTTCTTCGAGATAAGTGTTTCTTTGTTCCTCTCTCCTTTAATCACCAGCACAGTGGGAATTTCCACTCTCCACCCTGCACATCGTCCCACCGGGGAAATCCTTCTCCAGGGCCAAGAGAAACAGGAGGCAAGATGGCAGCTGCACCCACCTCCAGAGAGGACAGCTTTTTCTCCCCTACACAATGGCAGGGACGTGGCACTGATGGTGGCTGTATTTTTCCTGCTGCTTCTCCCTTGACCTCTTCCATTTCTTGCTTCTCCATCAAGGCCTGGGAGTCATGAAGTACTCTCAACTACACATGGAGAAGAGACTGCTCAACCTTTCTTCGAGTTTAGAGAGGGTTTTGGGAGATGGTACCCATTTTAATCCTCTTGGTCCTGAAAGAGTACCCTTTCCAATGTGAACTGGGGTCTTAATAATTTCAAACACTACCCCCATCCTGGGTCAGATCCCCATGGTTATTCCCGATTACACTCTGGAGGGGTTGTGTGGACATTTTTCAAACTAAGGAACAAAGATCAGCAAGAAATTGTGTCTAACTCATTCAACCTCTCTCTACTACTGGGGAAACACCTCACACCACAGATCCTGTTGAGGGAGGACCATCAGAGTCAGCTTGGATGTAAAACACACTGTGTCATTTGAATGGTGGGACATGGCAGTCCCGTGGGTCCCTGCTGCATTTCCTACCTGTTAGAGAATGTAATACTGACGACAGAATTTCTGCGAGTCAGTATAATAACCTCTGTGCTTCTGATGGAAAAGTAGGCCAAGAAGGGTTAATTAGACCAGGGGACTCTGGCCATTTTGTGAGGAGAGGCCATTTTTCATTCCACTTAAGCCTTGAGAACACCTCTGGGGAGGAGGGGAGGGAGGGATGCCTGTGCCTATGTGCCAGCGTGTTGGAGGAGGCTGTCAGGGAAGGCCTTGAAGCTGGGGAGACGAATGATGGATCTGAGGGACTCGGGGAATGGGTAATAATGATAGGAAGGGGTTAAAGGAGCAGACAGGAAAGACCCTGGCGGTGAGAGGGAAGCTGACAGCAAAGGTTCTCGGAGTGGGCAGGAACTGACAATCTGACAGTGACGACCCTACACAGGAGCCAGAGAGGGGCTGCTGGTGTTTGCTGCATTTCCTTACTAGTTGATTCAGTGTCCTAGTTGGGGCCCCCTGGGCTGGACTAATAATGTACGTGCCCCACTACAATGCCAACACATCAAACAAGCCCCCATTAGAACAGGATCATTTTCCTCCAGGCAGCTGCTTGCTGCAATCATTCTGCTGATTAAATTTCATTCTGGAAAGTACTGCACAGACATTAATCAGGTGTCACAGCCACTCCATCCTATAGAGCCAAAGCCTCTCTGACCTTTAAAAATACACCAAACAGTTGCTAGAACACATCTCCCTAGGGAGGACAGGTCCTCGGGCCAGCTCTCAGAAATCCACGCTGTCCTCACCCCCCTTCCAACCCATCTTCCTCTCCCCTGGAGACAGAAAAGGGTAACAGAGACCTTTTTGACATTTTCTGCCTGGGGGACTCTGGTCAGTCTTCTGTCTTGGCGGTGCCAGCAACCCCCTGCCTATGTGGATTTGAAGTCTGGAAGGGTTTCCCCATCTCAAAATAGCTTCCTCACTGGCCTGCTCCACGGCCTGACATTTTCACTGTAATAAGCACTCCTCCCAGTTAAAGCACTGTAGTCTCCAGAAATCCCCTGTTTAAACAAAAACAAAATAAAACTGGCTTAGCTGCAGGAAGAATCCATAAATAATAATGGCACCTTATACTACCACGGAACACTGTTCCTTGCTTTCAGCGTGCTTTGCCATATGCTGTCTCGTATCATCGCACATCGACTCTGTGAAGAAGATACTCGTATTATCCCCATTTTGCAGACGTCAAAATGGAGGCTCTGAGAGATCGATGTGGTCCAAGGCCAAGGGCTAGAAAATGGTCTCCTGACGCTGAGCCTTTGGCGCTGTCACGCTAACACAAACGAATCCTGGCAACTGAGAATTCTAAAAAGAGATGGGCTTTGATGGGGGTGCAGGCCACGACTGAGATCACCCCCAAATAGGGCAGCAAGGAAAGAGCCTTTCACACAGCCAGAGGCCCTGGCGGAGACCATGAGCACCTGGGTAAGAGGAGGCAGATGGGGGGCGGGGGTGAGAGGGGCGCAAGCAGTCTGATCTCTTTCGGTTTGGAGGTTGGTATTTGTGCTCCCCTAGTTCTTTCCCTCAAGCCGGTAGGTGGGAAATAAGGTGCCTCACTCTCTCGTGGGGCCTTCCTGCCAGAAGTGGGGGAGAGAGGCTGGAAGCATAATGGAGGAGGGAAGGTCACCTAGTTTGGTCCCTGGGTTGGGCTGCCCTGGGTGGTGGTGCGGGTACCGGCAGCCTCTGGCAGCGCACTCACTCCAGGCGGTGCCCATTCCGGGGCAGGGCATCCGTATTAAGATAGAGCCTTATAATGCTGGATCAGTAGTGCAAGACAGTGCCCTGTCCTTAACGCAGAACGTCGTTTAAAATGCAGAGGGTAGCAGACTGCAACTTAATTGGAAAGGATGCCTTGGACCATTCGGGATGCTACAGAACATTTGGCATAGCCATTAAAAACTGTTCTCCAGAGCCCAGGAAACTAATTGCAAATGGTTAGGTAATGCACAGCTGATGGAAAGAAGATTTCCCCGTAAATTGATTCCATGGTAGATGTACAGGGATGTTTACTGCAGCACTGCTTCTAACTAGGAAAAACTGCAACTAAATTAAATGTCCAACCACGGGGGGTTGGTTAAATAAGTCTGAGCCTCACACGATGGAATGTTAGGCAGCTGCTGGGGGGGAAAATGAGGTAAATCTATATATACTGATGTGGAGATCTGCCCATGAAATAGAATTGGGTTTTTTAAAAAGTAAGTCGCAGAGTAAGAGTTATGGTTTGGCTCCATTTTTGTTCACTACCTATGTGCGTAAATGGGTGTGTGTATAACCACGTGTATACTTGTACAGGCATCGGAAAAATGGAAAAGTCTGGGGAAATACACACCAGACTGTGAGTAGAGGTTACCTCTTCAAAGTGAGTCTTTCCCTTTGCAGGAAATGGAGGTGCCTGTTGTAACTGCCAGCTGTTTGCTGGAGGAAAGCAGGCTGTCTTGGACAACCCCTCCTGGGTACAGCAGGGTTCTGGGCTCCCGGGCCGAGCTGAGAGGCAGGTCTGGAGTGAGGTGCATTTCATCCTCAACAGAACTTCTTACGACGGCTCCAACCGAACTGCACAGCTGGGTTTCTTCTGAACAGTTGGACACTAAAATGCAACCTTACCAAAGGAGTCCTCGCTAATAAACAAAGGGGCTCATTTTCTCCCTCTCTCTGCTCTGTCTTCCCCTCAAATTCCACCCGCCCACCCCCACCCCGGCGGAGTTCCTTTTATCTTCCCAGACAGGTCAGTCTCTCAGAAAAGCTGTTCCTTTCAGGCAATCCACAGAGTAGACAGCCCCCTACCGGCGTTATTTCAGGGGCATAGAAAGAGCTGGACCGGAAAAAGTACTTGCCCACCTGCCAGCACCAACAAGCTTTAATAATCACACAATGAAAGGGAAGTACAAATTTCCTTGAAAGAGGTGACGCATTGCCTGAAACTTGCACTCAGGCAAGGACGATGGAAAGCAGAGCCGTGTGTGTGTGTGTGTGTGTGTGTGTGTGTGTGTGTGTGTGTCTGCGTGAGAGACAGAGAGAGACAGAGAGAGAGGGCACCAAAGCAGGCAGGTCCTGAACAGCCTCAAGCCCATATTGCAATTTACGAAACATTCACAGGTTTATTTAATTTGCTCGTAAACCAGAATTCGGAGGGTTTGGGGGGCTCATTTTAATAATGCATGCTCACTGAACATATTTGAAAGACACGGAAAAGTATAAAAAAGAAGGTAGTCATCTGTAATTCCACTCCCCAGAGTTAACTACAGTAAATATCTTTATGGTTTTCCCTCTGGTCATTTTTCTCTACATATATATGTATTTTAAACAAAATTGAGATCAAACGATACAGCCTACTTTTTCACTCATTAGTATGGATATTTCTATGCCCTGAATATTTGAAAACACAATTTTAATAGCTATATAACATATGCACCATATGGCCGTGTTATCATCTAGTTAATCATATCCCTAATTTGGGGCATTTCAGGTTTTTTTCCAATTTTTTTCCTTATTATAAAGAACATTGCCATGGACATCCTTGCACATAAATCTTAGTCCAGATTTCTCTTTCCTTAGTACAGATTCCCAGAAGTGGAATTACTGGGTCACAGAGTGTAAACATTTTTAAAGGCTCTTTGGAGCAGTTTGAACTGGGAGCAGATCTACTGATTCCCAGAAACGACTGAACACAGAAATCCTCTCCAGTTCAAACCTGAACCAAGCGGTTGGACGCAGCCCCCGCCCCCGCCTGTGACAATGCCACATCTAATTAGGTGTTTAATGAATGTTTTTTGATGGGGATACAGGGAAAGGATGCACTCAGCTCTGTAATTAATTAGAGGAAGGAAACAGGGCAGTTACAGCTTAACTGAGTGCTATTCGGCCGTCGCCACCAATCGCCATTTCTGGCAGGTAAACCAGAACATTCGAACTGTGAGACCCACCAAATGATCCTCCAGCCCAGTCCTGGGGCCTCAAGGCCACGCACTCTCATCTCCTGCCCTTTTCCCCCTGATTAAAAAGTAATATGTGTGGTGAATTTTTCTGTATGGATTTTCCTTCGATAGTTTACTGTATAAAATATGTTAATGATGTTTACCCATTGACCAGTCTCACTCTAACCTTAATATTTGGTGACTATTAACCTCTGTTAAATGTATTCTAAAATTCACAAAAGCATTATTTCGCCTTTTTGACTATCAAGATTTCCCTAGAGTATTCATTGATGCATGCATTATTGTTCTCTGTTGCTGGTTTATGCCTTCAAATTAGGAAAGTGTGAAATTCTGTGAAAAAATAGACTTTGATCTTAAAAAGAAACCCCCCCTTTTGTAGTAAGAAACAGATGTTTTTCTGAACTTTCCTATCAAGAATTTACTGGAAGCACGTATACCTCTAGCCTTTGGATGTTTTTGTTAATGTTTCCAAGCAATGTGCTTGGAAATCAGAATCATTTCTTTATATTCATCGTCATAGAATTCTCCTGATGCTCTTCATCACACATTAGTGATCAGAAAGGAGTTGTAATTGCCATTTCTTGCCCATAAGAGCTAAGTAGGTATTGTAACATAAGTTGAAGGGAGGTTTACTGTGCAAGAATGAACTACTGTTGGGTTTGATTGAAGACCGACTTCGACGTGGTGTATTTGAAAGCTATTAAATGCAACTGACAACACTTAACAAAAAATATTTTATTATTGAAAAAGTTTACTTTTTTAAAGTATTTTATTTATTTATTTGACAGAGAGAGAGACAGCCAGCGAGAGAGGGAACACAAGCAGGGGGAGTGGGAGAGGAAGAAGCAGGTTCCCAGCGGAGAAGCCTGATGCGAGACTCAATCCCAGGACGCTGGGATCACGCCCTGAGCCAAAGGCAGACGCTTAACAACTGAGCCACCCAGGTGTCCCTGAAAAAGTTCACTTTTAAAAAGGAGTATTTCCTTCTCAAAACAAACAAACCGAGGAAAGTACGCGTGGAGAAAAAAATCAGGAAAAATGCATTTCAACCCCTCAGTTGTTCTCTCTGGAGAGTAGAATTGGGGGGGGGGGAGCGTAATTTGCTCCATCAGGCACCTCCGCATGTTGGGGAATTTTTACAGTGTCATGTTTTATTTCAGGAAGCAGGAAAAAGCAGTCGATTAAAAGTGCCATATATTCAACAGGTATTTAAGTCCCTATTACGGACCAGGCATGACTAAGTGATCAGTATAGAAATTTTTTTTTAAAGATTTTATTTATTTATTCAACAGAGATAGAGACAGCCAGCGAGAGAGGGAACACAAGCAGGGGGAGTGGGAGAGGAAGAAGCAGGCTCATAGCGGAGGAGCCTGATGTGGGGCTCGATCCCATAACGCCGGGACCACACCCTGAGCCGAAGGCAGACGCTCAACCGCTGTGCCACCCAGGCGCCCCAGTATAGAAAATTTTGAAAGCCACTTGTAAAAAGACGACTTTGGGCGTGTGCGACAGAGCACAGTGATGGACACAGCAACGAACACAACTAAGCAGCTGGAGGTTTCTAAGGTTCTTGCGGACGGTGACACCGTGTTTTCCTCCTACTGGGACTGCTCTCAGCCTCGGCCTCCTAGACCTGCGGTTCCCAGCAGACGCCTGGTGCCCGGCTGAACTCCCATCTGGCTTCCCGGCTGCCCCCTGCCGTCGCTGGCGGTAACCAGGTGTGTCTTAGGTACTCAAGCATCTGCTTTGCAAGGCAGAGCCAAGAGACCGCGAGGACCCACACACACGCTGGACATGCTGATGGTGGGAAGCCCCTTTGCTGCAAATACTTTGGAGGACGATTTGGCAATATGTATTAAAAGCCTTAAAAATATTCAGACTTGGCAGGGGGCCTGGGTGGCTCAGTCGGTTGGGCGTCTGTCTTTGGCTCAGGTCATGATCTCAGGGTCCTGGGATCGAGTCTCTGCTTCTCCCTCTGCCCTTCCTGCTCCCCTTGCTCATGCTCTCTCTCAAATAAATAAATAAATAAACAAACAAACAAACAAATAAATAAATAAATAGTGTTATCAAAATTTTCTTACTGGTATTGAAAAACACCTACAGCGTTTGGTAACTATAGTGTTTGGTCAGTAGGATAGGAAGAAAACAGTGACAAAGTAAAGACATGTACCAGCGTTGTTCCCTGGTGCTGTGGTGTTTTTTCTTGGTACCCAAAGAAAATGACCAGCTGACAACGGGCTCCAGTCAAGCTTCGAGGGTGAAACCACACCATCAAACATGGTTCTCCTCAGGGACCGTTCAGCTGTTTGTGGCACAGGCGCTGGGTACTAGGCATTGACCTAAGGTACAACCCCAACCTCAATTAGGGATGTTTGGACTCCGAGGTTCTCCATAATGCCGAAGCTCCTTTCTATTCTTACTCAACTCAAGCCTGGGAGCTGAGAGGTGCGTGGGGGTAACCAGGGTGGACAGAGCGTGGCTGGGATGTATCCATGCACGTGTTTGCGTGATTTTGCGACTGCTTGTGTGGCTGCCATCCCAAGTATGCACGAATGCCTTTACGTGTACGTATCCACGTGGACATGACTCCTCCAGCCCACATTTCTCAAATTTGGAATCAGGAAGGCTCTACCGTCATTTGGTCAAATTGATCATCAAAATAAAGAGGAGATGGAGTGCTATGGCTATTCCCTGGGTGAATGTGTTGGAGACAGAGAACCATCTGGCCAAAGGCTTCTGGGGAGTGCTCTCATGGTTGGTTTGAAGAAGATGGAGAGAAGCGGGCTGCAGCCCCATTGGCAAACTTTTCCTCGTGTTATAGAACAGTTTGCAACCTAGGACAACATTGTATGCTTGATTTATTTTAAGCCATTTTAATAATTTCTTCTTTATCAGAAGCGAACCAAGCAGTTTACACAGGCTGGAAAAGACAGCTTTCCACATTCTTTAGAGATTTTGGCTCCCCTCTAGCAACCAGAGAGCTAGAGATCCCTAAAGGAGCCAAAGAGAAACTTGTTCCTGTGCTTTCGATGGACAGAGGCCCTTTCCACTTTAGCACGTCGCCCATTAATTGACACCAAGGGCCTATGTCATTTGACCTTTATAATCAAAGCCATAAACGAGTGAGGTACCCTTGGGGGGGGGCTTGCTTTATGCAACATCTGTATTCCCAAATCCTGCATGAAAATTAAAAGCTATTTTAAAAAGTCTGAGAGGAGCTGGCTATTTAGAAGAACTGCTTATTGTAGATTTCCTTCCCACTGTCTCTTGGGTACCTTATGGGACTTGGGACGCAGCAGGCTCTCAGTCAAGTTAGAAAGACCCGTTTCTTCATCTAGGTGGCTTTCCCATTGGTAAATTTTACTATGAGCCTATTACTGTGTAAAATCTACATGCGTTTTGACATAAAAAAAAATCAGGATGGAGCCCATGAAAAAATGGCCTCTTGTTTTTAAATTGTCCAGCTCACTCGGAGTAAAAAAACCTTTTTTTGGGGGGGAAAGGGGGTCTTGTGACAGGCTTGGTTGAAATGTGGGTTGCTTTTTTTTTTTTTTTCTTTTCCAAGCTCCCATTCTAGTCCCTCCCCTTATCCCAGATCCTCTGTCCAAATAAGCACACCATCTCTGGGGACAGGACTGCTACTACTCACTGAGCTGCTGCGGCTGCTGCTGTGGTCTCAAAGTCACTTCTAACTTGACTGAGAGCCTGCTGCGTCCCAAGTCCCATAAGGTACCCAAGAGACAGTGGGAGGAAATCTACAATAAGCGGTTCTTCTAAATAGCCAGCTCCTCTCAGACTTTTTAAAATAGCTTTTAATTTTCACGCAGGATTTGGGAATACAGATGTTGCATAAAGCAAGCCCCCCCCAAGGGTACCTCACTCGTTTATGGCTTTGATTATAAAGGTCAAATGACATAGGCCCTCGGTGTCAATTAATGGGCGACGTGCTAAAGTGGAAAGGGCCTCTGTCCATCGAAAGCACAGGAACAAGTTTCTCTTTGGCTCCTTTAGGGATCTCTAGCTCTCTGGTTGCTAGAGGGGAGCCAAAATCTCTAAAGAATGTGGAAAGCTGTCTTTTCCAGCCTGTGTAAACCCTGCTTTCTTCAAGGCTCCTTTCACAGAAACAAAATCAGTTTGTTCCGAAGTACTCCTGAGAAATCAACGCTGTTGCAGGAGCTCTTCCCATTAAATATGCGAGTGAAGGGGGTGGGGAGTGAAGGGGGTGGGGAGAGAGAAGTCAACAGAACTAAAGACAAACACTGCAAAAATATAAGTTACAAGACTGCTGTCTGCCTGAGATTGACACACGAGCCAAGCATGCTTAAGACACACTCCTCTACACCAGTGGGCATCTTGTCTCTATCTAGGACATATATCACAGATTTCCAAACCACATCTATAGTGTAAGGCTGCTAATAATACCCTGACACGGCATTCAGCCGGGCCCCTGGGGTGCCCAAGTTCTTTACAAAGGGCTTCCTTTTTAACCTTCAGGAAGCATCTTTTCTTCCTTTGGAAGATGGGAAGGGGCAAGGGCCCTTGGTCCCATTTCGTAGATAAGGAAACAAAGCCTTGCAGTAGATTAACGGAGCTGGAAAGCCAGAGCTGGAAAGAACCAAGTTCTCTTCTTGATCCCATCAACTCTCAGGGGAGTTTTATACTTGATTTCTTTTTTTTCCGGGAGGACACCGAAAGAGGGTTGCCCCAATCATCAGGAGAGGTGGTTGGAAGGAGACGCGGCAGTGAGGACCTTGGCGCTCTCACTGGGACAGAATGGATGCCTTCAAACAGGGAAATTCCGTGGGATGAGGGGCCCACAGGGCTGAGCTGCCAGAGAGAACTGCCAGCCCATTGGTATCCTCTTCCTCACCTCCCGCCTCATTCTGTTCTGCTGCTGTTTTGAGGACTCAAAACCACCCTGTGGGCTGACAATGTAGTGATTCCAGCCCAATAGCCTAATGGGGTCTGGTAGGATCGGTTGGGAGGGACTTTGCTGTCCTCCAAGATCAAGGACATTTCCCCTTCACCCTCAGTTTCCCCTAGCAATTCACAGTGGATTCTGGTGGCCAGGGCGATTTCATTCTTTCCAAAGTTACCTGTGTTTTCATCCTTTTGTACCTCTTGGGGCTAACGAATTCCTTAGGTTTTCAATATGCCATATAGAGTGATATCTCTTTTCAGTTGCCATAGCAGCAAGAGCACTGACCTGGGAGTCCAACAGATCTAGGTTCAAATCCCACCTCTGTCATTTACTGGCTGAGCAGCTACAGGAAATTTCCGTGCCTTCTCTTAGATTCAGTTTCTTCACCTGTAAAATGGGATGATGGTACTTCCTCTTCCTGCCTTGCATGGCTGTTGTGATGAGAAAATGAGATCCTTGACGTAAAAGCATCTTGACCAAAGCACAAACTGGGGTGGTGCTGATGCATAGTCGCATTTGCTTTAGCTGAATCTCCTAGCTCTTAGGGGGCTGTTGGTTCTAGAATTCTCAGATCTGATGAATAAGGCTGTGTTCCCTCTCTCCCTCTCTGCATAATTTTATACACTCTGGTCACATCCCTTCCCAGCCTTCATCTTTCTAGACTAAAGAGTCTGCGTTTGTTTAATCTATCTTCATATGGCAGCCCCCTCTACCCTCCCCCACCCCTTGATTATAGAGTGGCCCTTCTCTGGATCATCTCCAGCTCCATTATGTCATTCTGGAAGCACTAAGACCAAACCTGCACAAATGTGTGTGTGTGTGTGTGTGTGTGTATTCATCAGCTCTGAACCTCTGACTCTGTCCCCTCCCCAATTATAAATCCTAGAACAGGATGCTTGCCCAAGACCCTCTCTCCAAACTACAGAGAAGGCTGATTGGCCCCAGGCTGTAGCTTCCCCCCTCTTTCTCTGCGCAGCCCTGGCCCCAAGGGGCTAAAACGGCTCCCTGTCTGGCTTGGGAGGCTGGGAGGTGGATAACTAGGATGGGGGGGCCGAGGGGGAGGGAGGGGGGGTCTTGCGCAAGCGCACGCCGCTGCTCGGACCGCCAATGCTGCTGCCTCGCCGAGCAGAGGGAGGCAGAAGAGGAGGGAGGGAGAAGAGGGGAAGGGAGGGGGAGGCGGCACTTGGGCTGCAGCTCGCAACCAGAGGCACTCTCTCTAAGCTCTCGGAGGGACGGGGAGCGGCAGCCGCGGAGTAGGATGCCCTGCGGGGCGCCCTGAGCCGGGGGCGCGTGAAGCTGCTTCGGGGGCCGGGGCCACAGGGCAGCTTTCACTATGCATCAGTCCCTGACTCAGCAGCGGTCCAGCGACATGTCCCTGCCCGATTCCATGGGTAAGTCCAGCCGCCCTTCCTAGGGGCGGCGGCGGCTAGGGGTGAGTGCGCTGCCCTCTGGACTACGAGCGCCCCGGCAGACCCGGGAGCCGGGAAGCGGGAAGCGGGGCTAGGTAGGGGGGTCCGCGCGCCCCAGCGTCTGGGTCGCCGACCAGAGCCCCAGGGGAGCGGCCCGGCGGGGGCGGGGGCGACGCGCGGGGATGGGAGAGCCAAGCTTGCGTCGGAGTGTCCCTGCCCCGGAGTGCGGGTGTGTGCGTGTTTGTGTGCGTGTGCAGACAGACTTGCAGCCGGTGGTAAATTCCAGCTGTCTGGGAATCAAAACACTTCCCTGCAACCTGCGCCTTCGCTTTCCATTCGACGCTCCCTCTTTGCAAAGTCCCCGTCACTTCTAAGAGCTCACGACTAACGACAATTAGGAGAAGCAGAGTCCTCGTCCTCTCCCAACTCTGTCGAAGGTGCCCAGAAATTCAGAGCTGCAGTGGGGGGGGGCAGACTTGCACCTCGCTGATGGGGGGGTTTGCGCAACCCTGGGGGATGGGCAGGGGGGGGAGAAGAAAGGAGGGGGGTTGGCGGGAGGGGAATTCCTAAGGAATCACTCAAGACAGCCCAGCCCTGCCGTCTGCAGCAGCAGGATCAACATTCCTTGAATTTGATTCCTACTCTGCTCCAAATGCACGGAATGTGCGTGAGTGTGAAAAAAAAAAGGTGTATGGGGGGGGGGGACGAGTGAGAGCGCGAGAAAGAGCGAGCGCGAGCCCGCGCATCTTCTGAAGTCGCGCTTTCTCTCTCGGGGTGGAATGGGGGGGAGACCCACTAGCCTGATTTGGTTCAACACTTTTCCTCATCACATCTGGGGGACAGCTACCTCTAGGCACCAACTTGGCTGCCCCTCGAAGCTGCGTTTTGGTAGTTAGAAACAAAACACAAACCCAGTCCCCCTCAGCTGTTAGGCACCTTCCCAAGCCCTATGATTTCACTGGGCGGAGAAATTAATTTGGAGCCCAGGAGAGCGGGAGGGGATTGGCAAACCATGATCCCACCTAATCTTAAAATTCGCCTCGGATACACTCTAACCAAATCGAATTATCTCTTGCCAGCATACTTTACATTCTGCAAATTTCCTCCGTCCCGAATTCCTGCCATCCAATCTGCTTAGGTCTCCGATGAATTTGCGGGAACATCTCAAGAGGAGGGGGCGGGGAGAGGGTTGAACCCCCTATGTGAGCTCCCTACAGCCTGCATAAGACTGGGTCTCAACAGAATTCGTTCACCGGAGGGGCCTTTCTCCAGAAAGTGTCATCTCCTAGATGGTGGGAAGATCCGTATTTTCAATGGTTTTGCCTATTCAGTATAAGAATTTGCTCTTTTTTATTTCTAAGGCTGTAGTTATTTGCAACGTGGTCCAAATGAGGCCAAGGACTTGGGTCCGAATCCAGAACCCAGCAGTACCAGACTCCCCCCAGTTGTCTAATACAAGCGCGCGCACCCCCCCCACACACACAAACACACACGCACGCACGCGCGCGCACCATGAACACAGATGCACTCCTCACCTTGGCCAGCTGTGGCGCCAGCGCAGCCCCTGGCTCCCCGACGCCAGACTGTTGCGCCAGGGAGGGCTGGGTGGAAGAGTGCGAGGGCCCGCAGCGCGCATTCCCGCAGCGGGCCACAACCACCTGCAAAGCCGGCCTCCCGCGCCGGCCCGTCTGCCTGTGGCGGAGTGGGCGGGTTAGGGGGCCAGGGCTTTAAATGTTGCTACTTGGCACATGGCTCTGTGGGTTGGGGAACAAGATGAAGAGAGTTGTTTCTTGGGCTCCCAGGGGCCCTCGGCCAATCTTGCGTTTCTCGAAAGATCTGCGCAACAAGAAGCTGAGTGGGCTTCGCCCAGCCCAGACTCGACACTGCGGGAAAAGAATCATAGAGCCCTTACAGATGCGCGAGCCTGCTCCACGCGTCCCGCTTTGTAAAGTCCGCAGACCGAGGGCACTAGCAAATTCCTGAGTCGAGCGGTAACCCTGGGTTTCCACAGTTTGGACAGGGGAGTCTCCCCGGAGTTCCCTGGCTCGGGTCCCGCACAACCCAGGCCTGAATCAGCGTCTAGGCTATTTAGGAGCTACTCCCACTTAACTCAGCGCTGGCAACGCCACCTTGCGTGGCGGGGGAGGGGAGGGGAGGTAGTGTTTCAGCCCCCAAGGGGCAGCATTTCTGAGGGGATTCCCCCTACAGGCAAGACACAACCGCAGCCCAAACAATACAACGTAAAACACACAGACACACACTGCACCAAGGTGCCTGCACGCTACGTTTGCCGGCTGCCTGGGGATGAACGGTTAGAACAAGGGTCGGGGCGGAGCGGGCGCTTGGCAATATGAGGGTGGTCATTTGACCAGCGCCCCTACGTCCCCCTCCCAGCAACCCCCTTCTCCCTTTTGGCAACACCGCCCCCAGGCGCTGAGGCACCTCTACTACAGCGGGGCTCTCCTTCCCTCCCAAATAACCTATTTGTAATTCACCAGTGGCCTTGGACGTCTCTGGATAAAGAACTGCGAAAAGGAGGAGGGGCGGGGGGGGCGGGATAGTAGCACCTTTAAGGAAATGTTTGGGAGATTGGCAGAGCCTCGAGGCTCTTGTGTGGGCAGCCACCTGTTTCCACCGATTTGCAAAGCTGGGACTTCCCGGGAACCCTCCCTGAGTGGCAAAGCTGACTCAGGTAAGCAAACCCTAATTGGTTCAGAAGATGACCCCCCCCCAATTAGCCAGTCATCTACAACTTAGTGTACAGGACAGGCTACTGGGCCTCTGTCCTGGCTGCGCTCTGATAGTGATTACACACCCTGTAATCAAGGGGGTAATCAAGAACATGCACGAGGTAAAACATGAGTAAGCAGAGACAATCTTCCCACCTTCTGGCAACCCACACCTTCGTTCCTGTCAGCTACATCATCTTGGAACTGGATTTATCATATGGCTTGTGTACCAGATCCACAATTACAACGGTAATCGTAGCAGTTACAATGAATATGTGTATCGAGTAAGATGTATAGGAACTCTGAGACATGAAATACCGAGCGATTCGAGTACAGTAGGCTTGGTAAGAAAAACTTTTGGAGGAAGTGAGTTTTGAGCAGGTTTTAGAGGAAGGGAGGGACTCAGAAGACCGCAGTGCAGGTGGGGGCTCTGACGGGGGCGGGGACCAGGCTGTATCTAGAAGGGTGCAGACAGCAAATACTTGGGCACTTCTAGAGCTGAGCAGCCGGGTCGTCAGGAATCTGGGGTGGAGGTGGGGCACTGCAGAGAGGGAGGGCTGCGGTAGCTCTGCAGGGAGGCTGCTGGGGGTGGAAGGGGGGCAGGCGATGCCAATGACGGGATTTCAGACTCTCCCACTGCTGTTGGTTGCAGGGGTGGTGGTGGTTGTTTCAACAGAAATATACTGGGCGCCAAGTAGACAGGCCAGTGAGAGACGCTGGGGTTGTGTGGTAGCAGTTGACCAGAAGGCTTTTAGTTCTGGGGACCCCTCAGGTGTGCCCTATTTTAAAAAATCAGTTCTACCAACACAGCTTATATTTATTCATACGATTCCCCCCACCCCTTTTTGATTAGAAGGGAAGCAATTCTGATATGTTGCCTCTTGTTTATTCAACAAGTATTGACTGCTCTCTGGGTATCAAACACCGTGATAGGCACTGTTTTCAAGTACCTCCTGCTTTATTTCGGCGCCTCACGGTATCGGACGGAGGTTTTCGAAAGGTTGACTAAACAAAATCGGAGTCAGATGTTCCTGCGTTCGTGGGAACATCTAAGGCAGGCCCCAAATTGTGCCGTAAGAAGCATAGGGCTTCCTTCTAAAATGAAACAAGCACGGGAAAATGTCCTAAACAGACACCATGAGCTACCTCTTAGTAGCCCGGACCACACATTCAGAGAACGGGTGTGTCTCGCTCCAAGTAGATGTGACTTGTAAGTCCAATTGACACTAAAGGTAAATGGAGAGGTGATTCTGCACATTTTAAAAGCATTTGCCCCAGGGTTCCTTATGATGGTCAACTTCCCAGGTGCAACTAGAAATAATCTCATCTTACACAATTACAGTCCTTATAGTGTAAAGTAGGGGGTGACTTGGGGGAGGGTGTGAAGGGGACAGAGAATAGATACTCAACTTGTGATGAGAGAGTTTTCTTAGGAATTTTCAAAGTAAATCCTATCTAGAGGCAAGGCCCCTGTAAATCTGTGGGATCTTTGCCCAGGTTTCTCAACTGACTGGATTTTCAACTCCGGTTCTAAAGCAGGGGGAAAAAAAATAGATTTTCAAATGACACCATGTGGTTTGCTGAGTCACTTCTCTGACCTGGCTCCTGTGCTTGTAAGAGCTTAGAGTGATATTTGCAAAGGAGACCCAAGAGCTGTGAATAGGATTTAAAGCCACTTGGCAGGGAAAGAGCAGGCGAGTGATACCGAAAAAAATTAAAAAGACCATACACACACTCCCCCGATTTAGTCTCTAAAGTTGATATGTTTTCTGGGTGAGGTGTTGAGCCACTTTCGGTGTCACAAAGATACCCTTGGTGTCTCCAGATGTTCCCTCACTGTCTTTTGCTAGTTCGAGGCAGGGGAGGGCTAAGATGGGGTGAGTGACAGAGGAGAAGGCAGGTGGAATGGGAGGCGATGCTGGTAGGTTTAGGTTAGAGCCCCTCTGTGGAAACAACTCGCAGGTTCACTGAGAAGCATCCGTCATCCAATAGACTCAGGGACCCTGGTTTAGACACTCACGTAGGGCCCACTAACCTTCAGGTGAACAGGAAATAAATCCTGGCCCCCCTCTCCCCACCCCCACTCCTCCAGGCCCCCTCTCTCAGCCCTGCTCCGGGTGTTTCCACTAGTCAGCCTGCCATCTGCATCCCAAATAGCCATCTCTCTCGAAGGGCCCTGATGTCACAGGTGTCGCTAGTGGTCCTTTATGCTCTTCCCCGTGGAGGCTGGACTCAGGCCCCACTGGAGAGGAGACTCATCTCCCAACTTTCCCTACCTCTGCTCCCAGGGCGAGGTCTGGCGCTTTAGTCTGTGGGTGCCTATAAACGCTCCAGCCACTGTACATTTCAATGTGAAGTAGTCTCAGAACGGGATCGCATTAGAAATGACCCTGATGAGTCATGTCCCTCACTTTCCAGGCTGACGTCAGGGGAGACCGCCAGCCCCTCCCACCTCCCTTGGAGCCCTCGGCAGGGCCCGCACTGGGGAAGACGAGATGGGTGGTGGAGCGAACCCAGGGTGGGACTCCTGGCCCTTTGCGTCCACACCAGGAGGGCAGATCGGCTGGGGGCTGCACGGCCCGCCACAGCCCTTCTCTCCCCCCACCTGGCCTCTGGCTCTCGCTGGCTGTCTCGCCTCCCTCCCCCTTCCTTCATCCCCTCTCCCCTCCCTCCCAGTGGTGCAGTCTGGGCGGCTTCAAAGGCGGCTGCTGCCTTGAGGCTGCAGTGAGGCCTCTCAGAATGATGGGGTCCTGGGAGCAGATTCTAGTGGCCTCTTTAGGCCCATAAATGCCACTCAAGCCGTCTGGGTGGGAGACCCCATCATAAGGCTCCCCGCTGCTTCATCCTTCTCACTAGAGAATGGACTCTCCTACCACGCCCCCCGTTTGCTTCTGTTTACAGAACTCCTAGGTGGGAACTCATGCCTGGTATTTCCTGCTGAGAGCCCCTTCCCCAGGCCAGAGAAACGCAGGCGGAGTGTGGAGCGGTGCTGGATTTCTTTGAAAAAAAAAGATTAAATTCAAAAGCGAGTCTAGATACCATTTTTCTATCTGACTTAATAAGCCTGTTTTCGAAAAAAATATTGGTTTGCGCTATCATGTCTGATAAGCACTGAGTAGGAGAGCGGGTTTCTTGTCGTTTATATTTATGTCACCTCACATAAGCCTAAACGTGTGTAAGTTATAATCTTCCCCATCTACCTCCCCCGGCACATATCTTTGTGGACTAATGGCCTCCAAACACTTACTTTATTACACACATTTGTTATGTGACAGATCTTGCCAACACACCATTTTAAAGTTTATATATGAGGTGGCAAATGTCAGAAATAAATGAAAAAAAAAATCCCAGTACCTGGCTTGGTTGTGATATTTACACTGAAAATGAAATTTCCTATCTCCAGCTTATGAAAAAAACCCTCTCGGTCGCATATTGGCTTTAAAATATTTTCATTTAATGCCTCCACAGGCACACTTCCCATTTATCATATGCCTTATAATTTGGCCTAAAAAAAAAAAACACTCTACTAAGTGGGTAT
>NW_024423319.1:29796373-29799458 GCF_017311325.1 Ursus maritimus
AAACACCGTGATAGGCACTGTTTTCAAGTACCTCCTGCTTTATTTCGGCGCCTCACGGTATCGGACGGAGGTTTTCGAAAGGTTGACTAAACAAAATCGGAGTCAGATGTTCCTGCGTTCGTGGGAACATCTAAGGCAGGCCCCAAATTGTGCCGTAAGAAGCATAGGGCTTCCTTCTAAAATGAAACAAGCACGGGAAAATGTCCTAAACAGACACCATGAGCTACCTCTTAGTAGCCCGGACCACACATTCAGAGAACGGGTGTGTCTCGCTCCAAGTAGATGTGACTTGTAAGTCCAATTGACACTAAAGGTAAATGGAGAGGTGATTCTGCACATTTTAAAAGCATTTGCCCCAGGGTTCCTTATGATGGTCAACTTCCCAGGTGCAACTAGAAATAATCTCATCTTACACAATTACAGTCCTTATAGTGTAAAGTAGGGGGTGACTTGGGGGAGGGTGTGAAGGGGACAGAGAATAGATACTCAACTTGTGATGAGAGAGTTTTCTTAGGAATTTTCAAAGTAAATCCTATCTAGAGGCAAGGCCCCTGTAAATCTGTGGGATCTTTGCCCAGGTTTCTCAACTGACTGGATTTTCAACTCCGGTTCTAAAGCAGGGGGAAAAAAAATAGATTTTCAAATGACACCATGTGGTTTGCTGAGTCACTTCTCTGACCTGGCTCCTGTGCTTGTAAGAGCTTAGAGTGATATTTGCAAAGGAGACCCAAGAGCTGTGAATAGGATTTAAAGCCACTTGGCAGGGAAAGAGCAGGCGAGTGATACCGAAAAAAATTAAAAAGACCATACACACACTCCCCCGATTTAGTCTCTAAAGTTGATATGTTTTCTGGGTGAGGTGTTGAGCCACTTTCGGTGTCACAAAGATACCCTTGGTGTCTCCAGATGTTCCCTCACTGTCTTTTGCTAGTTCGAGGCAGGGGAGGGCTAAGATGGGGTGAGTGACAGAGGAGAAGGCAGGTGGAATGGGAGGCGATGCTGGTAGGTTTAGGTTAGAGCCCCTCTGTGGAAACAACTCGCAGGTTCACTGAGAAGCATCCGTCATCCAATAGACTCAGGGACCCTGGTTTAGACACTCACGTAGGGCCCACTAACCTTCAGGTGAACAGGAAATAAATCCTGGCCCCCCTCTCCCCACCCCCACTCCTCCAGGCCCCCTCTCTCAGCCCTGCTCCGGGTGTTTCCACTAGTCAGCCTGCCATCTGCATCCCAAATAGCCATCTCTCTCGAAGGGCCCTGATGTCACAGGTGTCGCTAGTGGTCCTTTATGCTCTTCCCCGTGGAGGCTGGACTCAGGCCCCACTGGAGAGGAGACTCATCTCCCAACTTTCCCTACCTCTGCTCCCAGGGCGAGGTCTGGCGCTTTAGTCTGTGGGTGCCTATAAACGCTCCAGCCACTGTACATTTCAATGTGAAGTAGTCTCAGAACGGGATCGCATTAGAAATGACCCTGATGAGTCATGTCCCTCACTTTCCAGGCTGACGTCAGGGGAGACCGCCAGCCCCTCCCACCTCCCTTGGAGCCCTCGGCAGGGCCCGCACTGGGGAAGACGAGATGGGTGGTGGAGCGAACCCAGGGTGGGACTCCTGGCCCTTTGCGTCCACACCAGGAGGGCAGATCGGCTGGGGGCTGCACGGCCCGCCACAGCCCTTCTCTCCCCCCACCTGGCCTCTGGCTCTCGCTGGCTGTCTCGCCTCCCTCCCCCTTCCTTCATCCCCTCTCCCCTCCCTCCCAGTGGTGCAGTCTGGGCGGCTTCAAAGGCGGCTGCTGCCTTGAGGCTGCAGTGAGGCCTCTCAGAATGATGGGGTCCTGGGAGCAGATTCTAGTGGCCTCTTTAGGCCCATAAATGCCACTCAAGCCGTCTGGGTGGGAGACCCCATCATAAGGCTCCCCGCTGCTTCATCCTTCTCACTAGAGAATGGACTCTCCTACCACGCCCCCCGTTTGCTTCTGTTTACAGAACTCCTAGGTGGGAACTCATGCCTGGTATTTCCTGCTGAGAGCCCCTTCCCCAGGCCAGAGAAACGCAGGCGGAGTGTGGAGCGGTGCTGGATTTCTTTGAAAAAAAAAGATTAAATTCAAAAGCGAGTCTAGATACCATTTTTCTATCTGACTTAATAAGCCTGTTTTCGAAAAAAATATTGGTTTGCGCTATCATGTCTGATAAGCACTGAGTAGGAGAGCGGGTTTCTTGTCGTTTATATTTATGTCACCTCACATAAGCCTAAACGTGTGTAAGTTATAATCTTCCCCATCTACCTCCCCCGGCACATATCTTTGTGGACTAATGGCCTCCAAACACTTACTTTATTACACACATTTGTTATGTGACAGATCTTGCCAACACACCATTTTAAAGTTTATATATGAGGTGGCAAATGTCAGAAATAAATGAAAAAAAAAATCCCAGTACCTGGCTTGGTTGTGATATTTACACTGAAAATGAAATTTCCTATCTCCAGCTTATGAAAAAAACCCTCTCGGTCGCATATTGGCTTTAAAATATTTTCATTTAATGCCTCCACAGGCACACTTCCCATTTATCATATGCCTTATAATTTGGCCTAAAAAAAAAAAACACTCTACTAAGTGGGTATGACACATCTTTTCTAGAATGCCGAAAGCACAAAAATTTGCTTTTGTTTTGTTTTTATGCAACTGGTAAGATTTCTTCTGTTGTTCATTTTCAAACTGGAAATATGGTTTTTTTAATTGTAAACGTGGCACCTGATGACGGCAAAAAAATGAAGCCCCACCCCTTCTCTGTAATTCCACTCCCCAGAGATAACCCCAACTACCAGTTGGAGTAGGAAAGGAAGACCTTCCTAATGATTTTTCCTTTAAGTACATTCCTTCTCCGGCCGAAATGAGCAATTTCAGTTTCTCTGTGTGCTTTCAGGAGCCTTCAATCGAAGGAAACGAAACTCCATCTATGTCACGGTGACTTTGCTCATTGTGTCCGTGTTGATTCTCACGGTGGGCCTTGCCGCCACCACCAGGACCCAGAATGTGACTGTCGGAGGTTATTACCCCGGAGTTATTGTAAGTATAAAAGGCATAGGT